>NW_026697769.1:0-27757 GCF_030435755.1 Ochotona princeps
TGAGATTTAGTGAGCCAAATGGAGTTGTTCTCCCACAAGAACCACTCGGCTGATCCTTCTTCAATATGCCCTTCACCAACATGCAGTGTTTCCTTGATTGAATTAGCTCTCACACCAATATTTACGTCTAGAGCCTTTGCATTGAGGGCTATCTGAAAACGGCTGTGGCACTGAAGTTGCCTGAGAATGTGGAGTTGGTGGCATGTGAAACCGCATGTGGAGCATTCGTTTGTGTGGGATGTTGCCCTAGCTTCATTTCAGTCCTAGGCACTCACAGAGCACTAAGCATAGAGTGTGAAAACTGAGTTTCCTTGAGAGCTGCTTGGAAGCCTGATGGTGTGTGAAGTTAGTCAGCCAAATGGAGTTGTTCTCCCACAAGAACCACTCGGCTGATCCTTCTTCAATATGCCCTTCACCAACATGCAGTGTTTCCTTGATTGAATTAGCTCTCACACCAATATTTGATTCTAGAGCCTTTGCATTGAGGGCTATCTGAAAACGGCTGTGGCGCTGAGTTGCCTGTGAATGTGGAGTTGGTGGCATGTCAAACCCGCATGTGGAGCATTCGTATGTGTGGGATGCTCTACCAGGTTAATTCTTGATAATGCACTCAAAGGGCACTAAGCATAGAGTGTGAAAACTGAGTTTCCTTGAGAGCTGCTTGGAAGCCTGATGGTGTGTGAAGTTAGTGAGCCAAATGGAGTTGTTCTCCCACAAGAACCACTCGGCTGATCCTTCTTCAATATGCCCTTCACCAACATGCAGTGTTTTCTTGATTGAATTAGCTCTCACACCAATATTTGCGTCTAGAGCCTTTGCAGTGAGGGCTATCTGAAAACGGCTGTGGCGCTGAAGTTGCCTGTGAATGTGGAGTTGGTGGCATGTGAAACCCGCATGTGGAGCATTCGTTTGTGTGGTATGCTCTACCAGGTTCATTTCAGTCCTAGCCATACAAAGGGCACTAAGCATAGAGTGTGAAAACTGAGTTTCCTTCAGAGCTGCTTGGAAGCCTGATGGTGTGTGAAGTTAGTGAGCCAAATGGAGTTGTTCTCCCACAAGAACCACTCGGCTGATCCTTCTTCAATATGCCCTTCACCAACATGCAGTGTTTCCTTGATTGAATTAGCTCTCACACCAATATTTGCGTCTAGATCCTTTGCATTGAGGGCTATCTGAAAATGGCTGTGGCGCTGAAGTGGCCTGTGAATGTGGAGTTGGTGGCATGTGAAACCCGCATGTGGAGCATTCGTTTGTGTGGGATGCTCTACCAGGTTCATTCCTAGATAATGCACTCAAAGGGCACTAAGCATAGAGTGTGAAAACTGAGTTTCCTTGAGAGCTGCTTGGAAGCCTGATGGTGTGTGAAGTTAGTGAGCCAAATGGAGTTGTTCTCCCACAAGAACCACTCGGCTGATCCTTCTTCAATATGCCCTTCACCAACATGCAGTGTTTCCTTGATTGAATTAGCTCTCACACCAATATTTGATTCTAGAGCCTTTGCATTGAGGGCTATCTGAAAACGGCTGTGGCGCTGAAGTTGCCTGTGAATGTGGAGTTGGTGGCATGTCAAACCCGCATGTGGAGCATTCGTATGTGTGGGATGCTCTACCAGGTTAATTCTTGATAATGCACTCAAAGGGCACTAAGCATAGAGTGTGAAAACTGAGTTTCCTTGAGAGCTGCTTGGAAGCCTGATGGTGTGTGAAGTTAGTGAGCCAAATGGAGTTGTTCTCCCACAAGAACCACTCGGCTGATCCTTCTTCAATATGCCCTTCACCAACATGCAGTGTTTTCTTGATTGAATTAGCTCTCACACCAATATTTGCGTCTAGAGCCTTTGCAGTGAGGGCTATCTGAAAACGGCTGTGGCGCTGAAGTTGCCTGTGAATGTGGAGTTGGTGGCATGTGAAACCCGCATGTGGAGCATTCGTTTGTGTGGTATGCTCTACCAGGTTCATTTCAGTCCTAGCCATACAAAGGGCACTAAGCATAGAGTGTGAAAACTGAGTTTCCTTCAGAGCTGCTTGGAAGCCTGATGGTGTGTGAAGTTAGTGAGCCAAATGGAGTTGTTCTCCCACAAGAACCACTCGGCTGATCCTTCTTCAATATGCCCTTCACCAACATGCAGTGTTTCCTTGATTGAATTAGCTCTCACACCAATATTTGCGTCTAGATCCTTTGCATTGAGGGCTATCTGAAAATGGCTGTGGCGCTGAAGTGGCCTGTGAATGTGGAGTTGGTGGCATGTGAAACCCGCATGTGGAGCATTCGTTTGTGTGGGATGCTCTACCAGGTTCATTCCTAGATAATGCACTCAAAGGGCACTAAGCATAGAGTGTGAAAACTGAGTTTCCTTGAGAGCTGCTTGGAAGCCTGATGGTGTGTGAAGTTAGTGAGCCAAATGGAGTTGTTCTCCCACAAGAACCACTCGGCTGATCCTTCTTCAATATGCCCTTCACCAACATGCAGTGTTTCCTTGATTGAATTAGCTCTCACACCAATATTTACGTCTAGAGCCTTTGCATTGAGGGCTATCTGAAAACGGCTGTGGCACTGAAGTTGCCTGAGAATGTGGAGTTGGTGGCATGTGAAACCCGCATGTGGAGCATTCGTTTGTGTGGGATGTTGCCCCAGCTTCATTTCAGTCCTAGGCACTCACAGAGCACTAAGCATAGAGTGTGAAAACTGAGTTTCCTTGAGAGCTGCTTGGAAGCCTGATGGTGTGTGAAGTTAGTGAGCCAAATGGAGTTGTTCTCCCACAAGAACCACTCGGCTGATCCTTCTTCAATATGCCCTTCACCAACATGCAGTGTTTCCTTGATTGAATTAGCTCTCACACCAATATTTGCGTCTAGAGCCTTTGCATTGAGGGCTATCTGAAAACGGCTGTGGCACTGAAGTTGCCTGAGAATGTGGAGTTGGTGGCATGTGAAAACCGCATGTGGAGCATTCGTTTGTGTGGGATGCTCTACCAGGTTCATTCCTAGATAATGCACTCAAAGGGCACTAAGCATAGAGTGTGAAAACTGAGTTTCCTTGAGAGCTGCTTGGAAGCCTGATGGTGTGTGAAGTTAGTGAGCCAAATGGAGTTGTTCTCCCACAAGAACCACTCGGCTGATCCTTCTTCAATATGCCCTTCACCAACATGCAGTGTTTCCTTGATTGAATTAGCTCTCACACCAATATTTGCGTCTAGAGCCATTGCATTGAGGGCTATCTGAAAACGGCTGTGGCGCTGAAGTTGCCTTTGAATGTGGAGTTGGTGGCATGTAAAAACCGCATGTGGAGCATTCGTTTGTGTGGGATGCTCTACCAGGTTCATTCCTAGATAATGCACTCAAAGGGCACTAAGCATAGAGTGTGAAAACTGAGTTTCCTTGAGAGCTGCTTGGAAGCCTGATGGTGTGTGAAGTTAGTGAGCCAAATGGAGTTGTTCTCCCACAAGAACCACTCGGCTGATTCTTCTTCAATAAGCCCTTCACCAACATGCAGTGTTTCCTTGATTGAATTAGCTCTCACACCAATATTTGCATCTAGAGCCTTTGCATTGAGGGCTATCTGAAAACGGCTGTGGCGCTGAAGTTGCCTGTGAATGTGGAGTTGGTGGCATGTGAAACCCGCATGTGGAGCATTCGTTTGTGTGGGATGCTCTCCAAGCTTCATTTCAGTCCTAGGCATACAAAGGGCACTAAGCATAGAGTGTGAAAACTGAGTTTCCTTGAGAGCTGCTTGGAAGCCTGATGGTGTGTGAAGTTAGTGAGCCAAATGGAGTTGTTCTCCCACAAGAACCACTCGACTGATCCTTCTTCAAAATGCCCTTCACCAACATGCAGTGTTTCCTTGATTAAATTAGCTCTCACACCAATATTTGCGTCTAGAGCCTTTGCATTGAGGGCTATCTAAAAACGGCTGTGGCGCTGAAGTTGCCTGAGAATGTGGAGTTGGTGGCATGTGAAACCCGCATGTGGAGCATTCGTTTGTGTGGGATGCTCCACCAGGTTCATTCTTGATAATGCACTCAAAGGGCACTAAGCATAGAGTGTGAAAACTGAGTTTCCTTGAGAGCTGCTTGGAAGCCTGATGGTGTGTGTAGTGAGCCAAATGGAGTTGTTCTCCCACAAGAACCACTCGGCTGATCCTTCTTCAATATGCCCTTCACCAACATGCAGTGTTTCCTTGATTGAATTAGCTCTCACACCAATATTTGCGTCTAGAGCCTTTGCATTGAGGGCTATCTGAAAACGGCTGTGGCGCTGATGTTGCCTGTGAATGTGGAGTTGGTGGCATGTGAAACCCGCATGTGGAACATTCGTTTGTGTGGGATGCTCTACCAGGTTCATTCCTAGATAATGCATTCAAAGGTCACTAAACATAGAGTGTGAAAACTGAGTTTCCTTGAGAGCTGCTTGGAAGCCTGATGGTGTGTGAAGTTAGTGAGCCAAATGGAGTTGTTCTCCCACAAGAAACACTCGGCTGATCCTTCTTCAATATGCCCTTCACCAACATGCAGTGTTTTCTTGATTGAATTAGCTCTCACACCAATATTTGCGTCTAGAGCCTTTGCATTGAGGGCTATCTGAAAACGGCTGTGGCGCTGAAGTTGCCTGTGAATGTGGAGTTGGTGGCATGTGAAACCCTTATGTGGAGCATTCGTTGGTGTGGGATGCTCTACCAGGTTCATTCCTAGATAATGCACTCAAAGGGCACTAAGCATAGAGTGTGAAAACTGAGTTTCCTTGAGAGCTGCTTGGAAGCCTGATGGTGTGTGAAGTTAGTGAGCCAAATGGAGTTGTTCCCCCACAAGAACCACTCGGCTGATCCTTCTTCAATATGCCCTTCACCAACATGCAGTGTTTCCTTGATTGAATTAGCTCTCGCACCAATATTTGCGTCTAGAGCCTTTGCATTGAGGGCTATCTGAAAACGGCTGTGGCGTTGAAGTTGCCTGTGAATGTGGAGTTGGTGGCATGTGAAAACCGCATGTGGAGCATTCGTTTGTGTGGGATGCTCTACCAGGTTCATTTCAGTCCTAGCCATACAAAGGGCACTAAGCATAGAGTGTGAAAACTGAGTTTCCTTCAGAGCTGCTTGGAAGCCTGATGGTGTGTGAAGTTAGTGAGCCAAATGGAGTTGTTCTCCCACAAGAACCACTCGGCTGATCCTTCTTCAATATGCCCTTCACCAACATGCAGTGTTTCCTTGATTGAATTAGCTCTCACACCAATATTTGCGTCTAGAGCCTTTGCATTGAGGGCTATCTGAAAACGGCTGTGGCGCTGAAGTTGCCTGTGAATGTGGAGTTGGTGGCATGTGAAACCCTTATGTGGAGCATTCGTTGGTGTGGGATGCTCTACCAGGTTCATTCCTAGATAATGCACTCAAAGGGCACTAAGCATAGAGTGTGAAAACTGAGTTTCCTTGAGAGCTGCTTGGAAGCCTGATGGTGTGTGAATTTAGTGAGCCAAATGGAGTTGTTCTCCCACAAGAACCACTCGGCTGATCCTTCTTCAATATGCCCTTCACCAACATGCAGTGTTTCCTTGATTGAATTAGCTCTCACACCAATATTTGCGTCTAGAGCCTTTGCATTGAGGGCTATCTGAAAACGGCTGTGGCGCTGAAGTTGCCTGTGAATGTGGAGTTGGTGGCATGTGAAACCCGCATGTGGAGCATTCGTTTGTGTGGGATGCTCTACCAGGTTCATTCCTAGATAATGCACTCAAAGGGCACTAAGCATAGAGTGTGAAAACTGAGTTTCCTTGAGAGCTGCTTGGAAGCCTGATGGTGTGTGAAGTTAGTGAGCCAAATGGAGTTGTTCTCCCACAAGAACCACTCGGCTGATTCTTCTTCAATAAGCCCTTCACCAACATGCAGTGTTTCCTTGATTGAATTAGCTCTCACACCAATATTTGCATCTAGAGCCTTTGCATTGAGGGCTATCTGAAAACGGCTGTGGCGCTGAAGTTGCCTGTGAATGTGGAGTTGGTGGCATGTGAAACCCGCATGTGGAGCATTCGTTTGTGTGGGATGCTCTCCAAGCTTCATTTCAGTCCTAGGCATACAAAGGGCACTAAGCATAGAGTGTGAAAACTGAGTTTCCTTGAGAGCTGCTTGGAAGCCTGATGGTGTGTGAAGTTAGTGAGCCAAATGGAGTTGTTCTCCCACAAGAACCACTCGACTGATCCTTCTTCAAAATGCCCTTCACCAACATGCAGTGTTTCCTGGATTAAATTAGCTCTCACACCAATATTTGCGTCTAGAGCCTTTGCATTGAGGGCTATCTGAAAACGGCTGTGTCGCTGAAGTTGCCTGTGAATGTGGAGTTGGTGGCATGTGAAACCCGCATGTGGAGCATTCGTTTGTGTGGGATGCTCTACCAGGTTCATTCTTGACAATGCACTCAAAGGGCACTAAGCATAGAGTGTGAAAACTGAGTTTCCTTGAGAGCTGCTTGGAAGCCTGATGGTGTGTGTAGTGAGCCAAATGGAGTTGTTCTCCCACAAGAACCACTCGGCTGATCCTTCTTCAATATGCCCTTCACCAACATGCAGTGTTTCCTTGATTGAATTAGCTCTCACACCAATATTTGCGTCTAGAGCCTTTGCATTGAGGGCTATCTGAAAACGGCTGTGGCACTGAAGTTGCCTGTGAATGTGGAGTTGGTGGCATGTGAAACCCTTATGTGGAGCATTCGTTGGTGTGGGATGCTCTACCAGGTTCATTCCTAGATAATGCACTCAAAGGGCACTAAGCATAGAGTGTGAAAACTGAGTTTCCTTGAGAGCTGCTTGGAAGCCTGATGGTGTGTGAAGTTAGTGAGCCAAATGGAGTTGTTCTCCCACAAGAACCACTCGGCTGATCCTTCTTCAAAATGCCCTTCACCAACATGCAGTGTTTCCTTGATTAAATTAGCTCTCACACCAATATTTGCGTCTAGAGCCTTTGCATTGAGGGCTATCTAAAAACGGCTGTGGCGCTGAAGTTGCCTGAGAATGTGGAGTTGGTGGCATGTGAAACCCGCATGTGGAGCATTCGTTTGTGTGGGATGCTCCACCAGGTTCATTCTTGATAATGCACTCAAAGGGCACTAAGCATAGAGTGTGAAAACTGAGTTTCCTTGAGAGCTGCTTGGAAGCCTGATGGTGTGTGTAGTGAGCCAAATGGAGTTGTTCTCCCACAAGAACCACTCGGCTGATCCTTCTTCAATATGCCCTTCACCAACATGCAGTGTTTCCTTGATTGAATTAGCTCTCACACCAATATTTGCGTCTAGAGCCTTTGCATTGAGGGCTATCTGAAAACGGCTGTGGCGCTGATGTTGCCTGTGAATGTGGAGTTGGTGGCATGTGAAACCCGCATGTGGAACATTCGTTTGTGTGGGATGCTCTACCAGGTTCATTCCTAGATAATGCATTCAAAGGTCACTAAACATAGAGTGTGAAAACTGAGTTTCCTTGAGAGCTGCTTGGAAGCCTGATGGTGTGTGAAGTTAGTGAGCCAAATGGAGTTGTTCTCCCACAAGAAACACTCGGCTGATCCTTCTTCAATATGCCCTTCACCAACATGCAGTGTTTTCTTGATTGAATTAGCTCTCACACCAATATTTGCGTCTAGAGCCTTTGCATTGAGGGCTATCTGAAAACGGCTGTGGCGCTGAAGTTGCCTGTGAATGTGGAGTTGGTGGCATGTGAAACCCTTATGTGGAGCATTCGTTTGTGTGGGATGCTCTACCAGGTTCATTCCTAGATAATGCACTCAAAGGGCACTAAGCATAGAGTGTGAAAACTGAGTTTCCTTGAGAGCTGCTTGGAAGCCTGATGGTGTGTGAAGTTAGTGAGCCAAATGGAGTTGTTCCCCCACAAGAACCACTCGGCTGATCCTTCTTCAATATGCCCTTCACCAACATGCAGTGTTTCCTTGATTGAATTAGCTCTCACACCAATATTTGCGTCTAGAGCCTTTGCAGTGAGGGCTATCTGAAAACGGCTGTGGCGTTGAAGTTGCCTGTGAATGTGGAGTTGGTGGCATGTGAAAACCGCATGTGGAGCATTCGTTTGTGTGGTATGCTCTACCAGGTTCATTTCAGTCCTAGCCATACAAAGGGCACTAAGCATAGAGTGTGAAAACTGAGTTTCCTTCAGAGCTGCTTGGAAGCCTGATGGTGTGTGAAGTTAGTGAGCCAAATGGAGTTGTTCTCCCACAAGAACCACTCGGCTGATCCTTCTTCAATATGCCCTTCACCAACATGCAGTGTTTCCTTGATTGAATTAGCTCTCACACCAATATTTGCGTCTAGAGCCTTTGCATTGAGGGCTATCTGAAAACGGCTGTGGCGCTGAAGTTGCCTGTGAATGTGGAGTTGGTGGCATGTGAAACCCTTATGTGGAGCATTCGTTGGTGTGGGATGCTCTACCAGGTTCATTCCTAGATAATGCACTCAAAGGGCACTAAGCATAGAGTGTGAAAACTGAGTTTCCTTGAGAGCTGCTTGGAAGCCTGATGGTGTGTGAATTTAGTGAGCCAAATGGAGTTGTTCTCCCACAAGAACCACTCGGCTGATCCTTCTTCAATATGCCCTTCACCAACATGCAGTGTTTCCTTGATTGAATTAGCTCTCACACCAATATTTGCGTCTAGAGCCTTTGCATTGAGGGCTATCTGAAAACGGCTGTGGCGCTGAAGTTGCCTGTGAATGTGGAGTTGGTGGCATGTGAAACCCGCATGTGGATCATTCGTTTGTGTGGGATGCTCTACCAGGTTCATTCCTAGATAATGCACTCAAAGGGCACTAAGCATAGAGTGTGAAAACTGAGTTTCCTTGAGAGCTGCTTGGAAGCCTGATGGTGTGTGAAGTTAGTGAGCCAAATGGAGTTGTTCTCCCACAAGAACCACTCGGCTGATTCTTCTTCAATAAGCCCTTCACCAACATGCAGTGTTTCCTTGATTGAATTAGCTCTCACACCAATATTTGCATCTAGAGCCTTTGCATTGAGGGCTATCTGAAAACGGCTGTGGCGCTGAAGTTGCCTGTGAATGTGGAGTTGGTGGCATGTGAAACCCGCATGTGGAGCATTCGTTTGTGTGGGATGCTCTCCAAGCTTCATTTCAGTCCTAGGCATACAAAGGGCACTAAGCATAGAGTGTGAAAACTGAGTTTCCTTGAGAGCTGCTTGGAAGCCTGATGGTGTGTGAAGTTAGTGAGCCAAATGGAGTTGTTCTCCCACAAGAACCACTCGACTGATCCTTCTTCAAAATGCCCTTCACCAACATGCAGTGTTTCCTTGATTAAATTAGCTCTCACACCAATATTTGCGTCTAGAGCCTTTGCATTGAGGGCTATCTGAAAACGGCTGTGGCGCTGAAGTTGCCTGTGAATGTGGAGTTGGTGGCATGTGAAACCCGCATGTGGAGCATTCGTTTGTGTGGGATGCTCTACCAGGTTCATTCTTGACAATGCACTCAAAGGGCACTAAGCATAGAGTGTGAAAACTGAGTTTCCTTGAGAGCTGCTTGGAAGCCTGATGGTGTGTGTAGTGAGCCAAATGGAGTTGTTCTCCCACAAGAACCACTCGGCTGATCCTTCTTCAATATGCCCTTCACCAACATGCAGTGTTTCCTTGATTGAATTAGCTCTCACACCAATATTTGCGTCTAGAGCCTTTGCATTGAGGGCTATCTGAAAACGGCTGTGGCACTGAAGTTGCCTGTGAATGTGGAGTTGGTGGCATGTGAAACCCTTATGTGGAGCATTCGTTGGTGTGGGATGCTCTACCAGGTTCATTCCTAGATAATGCACTCAAAGGGCACTAAGCATAGAGTGTGAAAACTGAGTTTCCTTGAGAGCTGCTTGGAAGCCTGATGGTGTGTGAAGTTAGTGAGCCAAATGGAGTTGTTCTCCCACAAGAACCACTTGGCTGATCCTTCTTCAATATGCCCTTCACCAACATGCAGTGTTTCCTTGATTGAATTAGCTCTCACACCAATATTTGCGTCTAGAGCCTTTGCAGTGAGGGCTATCTGAAAACGGCTGTGGCGCTGAAGTTGCCTGTGAATGTGGAGTTGGTGGCATGTGAAACCCGCATGTGGAGCATTCGTTTGTGTGGGATGCTCTACCAGGTTCATTTCAGTCCTAGCCATACAAAGGGCACTAAGCATAGAGTGTGAAAACTGAGTTTCCTTGAGAGGTGCTTGGAAGCCTGATGGTGTGTGAAGTTAGTGAGCCAAATGGAGTTGTTCTCCCACAAGAACCACTCGGCTGATCCTTCTTCAATATGCCCTTCACCAACATGCAGTGTTTCCTTGATTGAATTAGCTCTCACACCAATATTTGCGTCTAGAGCCTTTGCATTGAGGGCTATCTGAAAACGGCTGTGGCGCTGAAGTTGCCTGTGAATGTGGAGTTGGTGGCATGTGAAACCCGCATGTGGAGCATTCGTTTGTGTGGGATGCTCTACCAGATTCATTCCTAGATAATGCATTCAAAGGGCACTAAACATAGAGTGTGAAAACTGAGTTTCCTTGAGAGCTGCTTGGAAGCCTGATGGTGTGTGAAGTTAGTGAGCCAAATGGAGTTGTTCTCCCACAAGAACCACTCGGCTGATCCTTCTTCAATATGCCCTTCACCAACATGCAGTGTTTCCTTGATTGAATTAGCTCTCACACCAATATTTGCGTCTAGAGCCTTTGCATTGAGGGCTATCTGAAAATGGCTGTGGCGCTGAAGTTGCCTGAGAATGTGGAGTTGGTGGCATGTGAAAACCGCATGTGGAGCATTCGTTGGTGTGGGATGCTCTACCAGGTTCATTCCTAGATAATGCACTCAAAGGGCACTAAGCATAGAGTGTGAAAACTGAGTTTCCTTGAGAGCTGCTTGGAAGCCTGATGGTGTGTGAAGTTAGTGAGCCAAATGGAGTTGTTCTCCCACAAGAACCACTCGGCTGATCCTTCTTCAATATGCCCTTCACCAACATGCAGTGTTTCCTTGATTGAATTAGCTCTCACACCAATATTTGCGTCTAGAGCCTTTGCAGTGAGGGCTATCTGAAAACGGCTGTGGCGCTGAAGTTGCCTGTGAATGTGGAGTTGGTGGCATGTGAAACCCGCATGTGGAGCATTCGTTTGTGTGGGATGTTGCCCAAGCTTCATTTCAGTCCTAGGCACTCACAGAGCACTAAGCATAGAGTGTGAAAACTGAGTTTCCTTGAGAGCTGCTTGGAAGCCTGATGGTGTGTGAAGTTAGTGAGCCAAATGGAGTTGTTCTCCCACAAGAACCACTCGGCTGATCCTTCTTCAATATGCCCTTCACCAACATGCAGTGTTTCCTTGATTGAATTAGCTCTCACACCAATATTTGCGTCTAGAGCCTTTGCATTGAGGGCTATCTGAAAACGGCTGTGGCGCTGAAGTTGCCTGAGAATGTGGAGTTGGTGGCATGTGAAAACCGCATGTGGAGCATTCGTTTGTGTGGGATGCTCTACCAGGTTCATTCCTAGATAATGCACTCAAAGGGCACTAAGCATAGAGTGTGAAAACTGAGTTTCCTTGAGAGCTGCTTGGAAGCCTGATGGTGTGTGAAGTTAGTGAGCCAAATGGAGTTGTTCTCCCACAAGAACCACTCGACTGATCCTTCTTCAAAATGCCCTTCACCAACATGCAGTGTTTCCTTGATTAAATTAGCTCTCACACCAATATTTGCGTCTAGAGCCTTTGCATTGAGGGCTATCTGAAAACGGCTGTGGCGCTGAAGTTGCCTGTGAATGTGGAGTTGGTGGCATGTGAAACCCGCATGTGGAGCATTCGTTTGTGTGGGATGCTCTACCAGGTTCATTCTTGATAATGCACTCAAAGGGCACTAAGCATAGAGTGTGAAAACTGAGTTTCCTTGAGAGCTGCTTGGAAGCCTGATGGTGTGTGTAGTGAGCCAAATGGAGTTGTTCTCCCACAAGAACCACTCGGCTGATCCTTCTTCAATATGCCCTTCACCAACATGCAGTGTTTTCTTGATTGAATTAGCTCTCACACCAATATTTGCGTCTAGAGCCTTTGCATTGAGGGCTATCTGAAAACGGCTGTGGCGCTGAAGTTGCCTGTGAATGTGGAGTTGGTGGCATGTGAAACCCTTATGTGGAGCATTCGTTGGTGTGGGATGCTCTACCAGGTTCATTCCTAGATAATGCACTCAAAGGGCACTAAGCATAGAGTGTGAAAACTGAGTTTCCTTGAGAGCTGCTTGGAAGCCTGATGGTGTGTGAAGTTAGTGAGCCAAATGGAGTTGTTCCCCCACAAGAACCACTCAGCTGATCCTTCTTCAATATGCCCTTCACCAACATGCAGTGTTTCCTTGATTGAATTAGCTCTCACACAAATATTTGCGTCTAGAGCCTTTGCATTGAGGGCTATCTGAAAACGGCTGTGGCGCTGAAGTTGCCTGTGAATGTGGAGTTGGTGGCATGTGAAAACCGCATGTGGAGCATTCGTTTGTGTGGGATGCTCTACCAGGTTCATTTCAGTCCTAGCCATACAAAGGGCACTAAGCATAGAGTGTGAAAACTGAGTTTCCTTGAGAGCTGCTTGGAAGCCTGATGGTGTGTGAAGTTAGTGAGCCAAATGGAGTTGTTCTCCCACAAGAACCACTCGGCTGATCCTTCTTCAATATGCCCTTCACCAACATGCAGTGTTTCCTTGATTGAATTAGCTCTCACACCAATATTTGCGTCTAGAGCCTTTGCATTGAGGGCTATCTGAAAATGGCTGTGGCGCTGAAGTTGCCTGTGAATGTGGAGTTGGTGGCATGTGAAACCCGCATGTGGAACATTCGTTTGTGTGGGATGCTCTACCAGGTTCATTCCTAGATAATGCATTCAAAGGGCACTAAACATAGAGTGTGAAAACTGAGTTTCCTTGAGAGCTGCTTGGAAGCCTGATGGTGTGTGAAGTTAGTGAGCCAAATGGAGTTGTTCTCCCACAAGAACCACTCGGCTGATCCTTCTTCAATATGCCCTTCACCAACATGCAGTGTTTTCTTGATTGAATTAGCTCTCACACCAATATTTGCGTCTAGAGCCTTTGCATTGAGGGCTATCTGAAAACAGCTGTGGCGCTGAAGTTGCCTGTGAATGTGGAGTTGGTGGCATGTGAAACCCGCATTTGGAGCATTCGTTTGTGTGGGATGCTCTACCAGGTTCATTCCTAGATAATGCACTCAAAGGGCACTAAGCATAGAGTGTGAAAACTGAGTTTCCTTGAGAGCTGCTTGGAAGCCTGATGGTGTGTGAAGTTAGTGAGCCAAATGGAGTTGTTCTCCCACAAGAACCACTCGGCTGATCCTTCTTCAATATGCCCTTCACCAACATGCAGTGTTTCCTTGATTGAATTAGCTCTCACACCAATATTTGCGTCTAGAGCCTTTGCATTGAGGGCTATCTGAAAACGGCTGTGGCGCTGAAGTTGCCTGTGAATGTGGAGTTGGTGGCATGTGAAACCCGCATGTGGAGCATTCGTTTGTGTGGGATGCTCTACCAGGTTCATTTCAGTCCTAGCCATACAAAGGGCACTAAGCATAGAGTGTGAAAACTGAGTTTCCTTCAGAGCTGCTTGGAAGCCTGATGGTGTGTGAAGTTAGTGAGCCAAATGGAGTTGTTCTCCCACAAGAACCACTCGGCTAATCCTTCTTCAATATGCCCTTCACCAACATGCAGTGTTTCCTTGATTGAATTAGCTCTCACACCAATATTTGCGTCTAGAGCCTTTGCATTGAGGGCTATCTGAAAACGGCTGTGGCGCTGAAGTTGCCTGTGAATGTGGAGTTGGTGGCATGTGAAACCCGCATGTGGAGCATTCGTTTGTGTGGGATGCTCTACCAGGTTCATTCTTGATAATGCACTCAAAGGGCACTAAGCATAGAGTGTGAAAACTGAGTTTCCTTGAGAGCTGCTTGGAAGCCTGATGGTGTGTGTAGTGAGCCAAATGGAGTTGTTCTCCCACAAGAACCACTCGGCTGATCCTTCTTCAATATGCCCTTCACCAACATGCAGTGTTTTCTTGATTGAATTAGCTCTCACACCAATATTTGCGTCTAGAGCCTTTGCATTGAGGGCTATCTGAAAACGGCTGTGGCGCTGAAGTTGCCTGTGAATGTGGAGTTGGTGGCATGTGAAAACCGCATGTGGAGCATTCGTTTGTGTGGGATGCTCTACCAGGTTCATTTCAGTCCTAGCCATACAAAGGGCACTAAGCATAGAGTGTGAAAACTGAGTTTCCTTCAGAGCTGCTTGGAAGCCTGATGGTGTGTGAAGTTAGTGAGCCAAATGGAGTTGTTCTCCCACAAGAACCACTCGGCTGATCCTTCTTCAATATGCCCTTCACCAACATGCAGTGTTTCCTTGATTGAATTAGCTCTCACACCAATATTTGCGTCTAGAGCCTTTGCATTGAGGGCTATCTGAAAATGGCTGTGGCGCTGAAGTGGCCTGTGAATGTGGAGTTGGTGGCATGTGAAACCCGCATGTGGAACATTCGTTTGTGTGGGATGCTCTACCAGGTTCATTCCTAGATAATGCATTCAAAGGGCACTAAACATAGAGTGTGAAAACTGAGTTTCCTTGAGAGCTGCTTGGAAGCCTGATGGTGTGTGAAGTTAGTGAGCCAAATGGAGTTGTTCTCCCACAAGAACCACTCGGCTGATCCTTCTTCAATATGCCCTTCACCAACATGCAGTGTTTTCTTGATTGAATTAGCTCTCACACCAATATTTGCGTCTAGAGCCTTTGCATTGAGGGCTATCTGAAAACAGCTGTGGCGCTGAAGTTGCCTGTGAATGTGGAGTTGGTGGCATGTGAAACCCGCATTTGGAGCATTCGTTTGTGTGGGATGCTCTACCAGGTTCATTCCTAGATAATGCACTCAAAGGGCACTAAGCATAGAGTGTGAAAACTGAGTTTCCTTGAGAGCTGCTTGGAAGCCTGATGGTGTGTGAAGTTAGTGAGCCAAATGGAGTTGTTCTCCCACAAGAACCACTCGGCTGATCCTTCTTCAATATGCCCTTCACCAACATGCAGTGTTTCCTTGATTGAATTAGCTCTCACACCAATATTTGCGTCTAGAGCCTTTGCATTGAGGGCTATCTGAAAACGGCTGTGGCGCTGAAGTTGCCTGTGAATGTGGAGTGGTGGCATGTGAAAACCGCATGTGGAGCATTCGTTTGTGTGGGATGCTCTACCAGGTTCATTTCAGTCCTAGCCATACAAAGGGCACTAAGCATAGAGTGTGAAAACTAAGTTTCCTTGAGAGCTGCTTGGAAGCCTGATGGTGTGTGAAGTTAGTGAGCCAAATGGAGTTGTTCTCCCACAAGAACCACTCGGCTGATCCTTCTTCAATATGCCCTTCACCAACATGCAGTGTTTCCTTGATTGAATTAGCTCTCACACCAATATTTGCGTCTAGAGCCTTTGCATTGAGGGCTATCTGAAAATGGCTGTGGCGCTGAAGTGGCCTGTGAATGTGGAGTTGGTGGCATGTGCAACCCGCATGTGGAACATTCGTTTGTGTGGGATGCTCTACCAGGTTCATTCCTAGATAATGCATTCAAAGGGCACTAAACATAGAGTGTGAAAACTGAGTTTCCTTGAGAGCTGCTTGGAAGCCTGATGGTGTGTGAAGTTAGTGAGCCAAATGGAGTTGTTCTCCCACAAGAACCACTCGGCTGATCCTTCTTCAATATGCCCTTCACCAACATGCAGTGTTTTCTTGATTGAATTAGCTCTCACACCAATATTTGCGTCTAGAGCCTTTGCATTGAGGGCTATCTGAAAACAGCTGTGGCGCTGAAGTTGCCTGTGAATGTGGAGTTGGTGGCATGTGAAACCCGCATTTGGAGCATTCGTTTGTGTGGGATGCTCTACCAGGTTCATTCCTAGATAATGCACTCAAAGGGCACTAAGCATAGAGTGTGAAAACTGAGTTTCCTTGAGAGCTGCTTGGAAGCCTGATGGTGTGTGAAGTTAGTGAGCCAAATGGAGTTGTTCTCCCACAAGAACCACTCGGCTGATCCTTCTTCAATATGCCCTTCACCAACATGCAGTGTTTCCTTGATTGAATTAGCTCTCACACCAATATTTGCGTCTAGAGCCTTTGCATTGAGGGCTATCTGAAAACGGCTGTGGCGCTGAAGTTGCCTGTGAATGTGGAGTTGGTGGCATGTGAAACCCTTATGTGGAGCATTCGTTTGTGTGGGATGCTCTACCAGGTTCATTCCTAGATAATGCTTTCAAAGGGTACTAAACATAGAGAGTGTGAAAACTGAGTTTCCTTGAGAGCTGCTTGGAAGCCTGATGGTGTGTGAAGTTAGTGAGCCAAATGGAGTTGTTCTCCCACAAGAACCACTCGGCTGATCCTTCTTCAATATGCCCTTCACCAACATGCAGTGTTTCCTTGATTGAATTTGCTCTCACACCAATATTTGCGTCTAGAGCCTTTGCATTGAGAGCTATCTGAAAACGGCTGTGGCGCTGAAGTTGCCTGAGAATGTGGAGTTGGTGGCATGTGAAACCCGCATGTGGAGCATTCGTTTGTATGGGATGTTGACCAAGCTTCATTTCAGTCCTAGGCACTCATAGAGCACTAAGCATAGAGTGTGAAAACTGAGTTTCCTTGAGAGCTGCTTGGAAGCCTGATGGTGTGTGAAGTTAGTGAGCCAAATGCAGTTGTTCTCCCACAAGAACCACTCGGCTGATTCTTCTTCAATATGCCCTTCACCAACATGCAGTGTTTCCTTGATTGAATTAACTCTCACACCAATATTTGCGTCTAGAGCCTTTGCATTGAGGGCTATCTGAAAACGGCTGTGGCGCTGAAGTTGCCTGTGAAAGTGGACTTGGTGGCATGTGAAACCCGCATGTGGAGCATTCATTTGTGTGGGATGCTCTACCAGCTTCATTTCAGTCCTAGCCATACAAAGGGCACTAAGCATAGAGTGTGAAAACTGAGTTTCCTTGAGAGTTGCTTGGAAGCCTGATGGTGTGTGAAGTTAGTGAGCCAAATGGAGTTGTTCTCCCACAAGAACCACTCGACTGATCCTTCTTCAAAATGCCCTTCACCAACATGCAGTGTTTCCTTGATTGAATTAGCTCTCACACCAATATTTGCGTCTAGAGCCTTTGCATTGAGGGCTATCTGAAAACGGCTGTGGATCTGAAGTTGCCTGTGAATGTGGAGTTGGTGGCATGTGAAAACCGCATGTGGAGCATTCGTTTGTGTGGGATGCTCTACCAGGTTCATTTCAGTCCTAGCCATACAAAGGGCACTAAGCATAGAGTGTGAAAACTGAGTTTCCTTGAGAGCTGCTTGGAAGCCTGATGGTGTGTGAAGTTAGTGAGCCAAATGGAGTTGTTCTCCCACAAGAACCACTCGGCTGATCCTTCTTCAATATGCCCTTCACCAACATGCAGTGTTTCCTTGATTGAATTAGCTCTCACACCAATATTTGCGTCTAGAGCCTTTGCATTGAGGGCTATCTGAAAACGGCTGTGGCGCTGAAGTTGCCTGTGAATGTGGAGTTGGTGGCATGTGAAACCCGCATGTGGAGCATTCGTTTCTGTGGGATGCTCTACCAGGTTCATTGCTAGATAATGCACTCAAAGGGCACTAAGCATAGAGTGTGAAAACTGAGTTTCCTTGAGAGCTGCTTGGAAGCCTGATGGTGTGTGAAGTTAGTGAGCCAAATGGAGTTGTTCTCCCACAAG
Organism: Ochotona princeps; assembly: GCF_030435755.1. Taxonomy (NCBI): domain Eukaryota; kingdom Metazoa; phylum Chordata; class Mammalia; order Lagomorpha; family Ochotonidae; genus Ochotona; species Ochotona princeps. The sequence continues at coordinate 17,739 of NW_026697769.1, forward strand.
AACCACTCGGCTGATCCTTCTTCAATATGCCCTTCACCAACATGCAGTGTTTCCTTGATTGAATTAGCTCTCACACCAATATTTGCGTCTAGAGCCTTTGCATTGAGGGCTATCTGAAAACGGCTGTGGCGCTGAAGTTGCCTGTGAATGTGGAGTTGGTGGCATGTGAAACCCGCATGTGGAGCATTCGTTTGTGTGGGATGCTCTACCAGGTTCATTCCTAGATAATGCACTCAAAGGGCACCAAACATAGAGTGTGAAAACTGAGTTTCCTTGAGAGCTGCTTGGAAGCCTGATGGTGTGTGAAGTTAGTGAGCCAAATGGAGTTGTTCTCCCACAAGAACCACTCGGCTGATCCTTCTTCAATATGCCCTTCACCAACATGCAGTGTTTCCTTGATTGAATTAGCTCTCACACCAATATTTGCGTCTAGAGCCTTTGCATTGAGGGCTATCTGAAAACGGCTGTGGCGCTGAAGTTGCCTGTGAATGTGGAGTTGGTGGCATGTGAAACCCGCATGTGGAGCATTCGTTTGTGTGGGATGCTCTACCAGGTTCATTCCTAGATAATGCACTCAAAGGGCACTAAGCATAGAGTGTGAAAACTGAGTTTCCTTAAGAGCTGCTTGGAAGCCTGATGGTGTGTGAAGTTAGTGAGCCAAATGGAGTTGTTCTCCCACAAGAACCACTCGGGTGATCCTTCTTCAATATGCCCTTCACCAACATGCAGTGTTTCCTTGATTGAATTAGCTCTCACACCAATATTTGCGTCTAGAGCCTTTGCATTGAGGGCTATCTGAAAACGGCTGTGGCGCTGAAGTTGCCTGTGAATGTGGAGTTGGTGGCATGTCAAACCCGCATGTGGAGCATTCGTTTCTGTGGGATGCTCTACCAGGTTCATTGCTAGATAATGCACTCAAAGGGCACTAAGCATAGAGTGTGAAAACTGAGTTTCCTTGAGAGCTGCTTGGAAGCCTGATGGTGTGTGAAGTTAGTGAGCCAAATGGAGTTGTTCTCCCACAAGAACCACTCGGCTGATCCTTCTTCAATATGCCCTTCACCAACATGCAGTGTTTCCTTGATTGAATTAGCTCTCACACCAATATTTGCGTCTAGAGCCTTTGCATTGAGGGCTATCTGAAAACGGCTGTGGCGCTGAAGTTGCCTGTGAATGTGGAGTTGGTGGCATGTGAAACCCGCATGTGGAGCATTCGTTTGTGTGGGATGCTCTACCAGGTTCATTCCTAGATAATGCACTCAAAGGACACTAAGCATAGAGTGTGAAAACTGAGTTTCCTTGAGAGCTGCTTGGAAGCCTGATGGTGTGTGAAGTTAGTGAGCCAAATGGAGTTGTTCTCCCACAAGAACCACTCGGCTGATCCTTCTTCAATATGCCCTTCACCAACATGCAGTGTTTCCTTGATTGAATTAGCTCTCACACCAATATTTGCGTCTAGAGCCTTTGCATTGAGGGCTATCTGAAAACGGCTGTGGCGCTGAAGTTGCCTGTGAATGAGGAGTTGGTGGCATGTGAAACCCGCATGTGGAGCGTTCGTTTGTGTGGGATGCTCTACCAGGTTCATTCCTAGATAATGCACTCAAAGGGCACTAAGCATAGAGTGTGAAAACTGAGTTTCCTTAAGAGCTGCTTGGAAGCCTGATGGTGTGTGAAGTTAGTGAGCCAAATGGAGTTGTTCTCCCACAAGAACCACTCGGCTGATCCTTCTTCAATATGCCCTTCACCAACATGCAGTGTTTCCTTGATTGAATTAGCTCTCACACCAATATTTGCGTCTAGAGCCTTTGCATTGAGGGCTATCTGAAAACGGCTGTGGCGCTGAAGTTGCCTGTGAATGTGGAGTTGGTGGCATGTGAAACCCGCATGTGGAGCATTCGTTTGTGTGGGATGCTCTACCAGGTTCATTCCTAGATAATGCACTCAAAGGGCACTAAGCATAGAGTGTGAAAACTGAGTTTCCTTTGAGAGCTGCTTGGAAGCCTGATGGTGTGTGAAGTTAGTGAGCCAAATGGAGTTGTTCTCCCACAAGAACCACTCGGCTGATCCTTCTTCAATATGCCCTTCACCAACATGCAGTGTTTCCTTGATTCAATTAGCTCTCACTCCAATATTTGCGTCTAGAGCCTTTGCATTGAGGGCTATCTGAAAACGGCTGTGGCGCTGAAGTTGCCTGTGAATGTGGAGTTGGTGGCATGTGAAACCCGCATGTGGAGCATTCGTTTGTGTGGGATGCTCTACCAGGTTCATTCCCAAATAATGCACTCAAAGGGCACTAAGCATAGAGTGTGAAAACTGAGTTTCCTTGAGAGCTGCTTGGAAGCCTGATGGTGTGTGAAGTTAGTGAGCCAAATGGAGTTGTTCTCCCACAAGAACCACTCGGCTGATCCTTCTTCAATATGCCCTTCACCAACATGCAGTGTTTCCTTGATTGAATTAGCTCTCACACCAATATTTGCGTCTAGAGCCTTTGCATTGAGGGCTATCTGAAAACGGCTGTGGCGCTGAAGTTGCCTGTGAATGTGGAGTTGGTGGCATGTGAAACCCGCATGTGGAGCATTCGTTTGTGTGGGATGCTCTACCAGGTTCATTCCTAGATAATGCACTCAAAGGGCACTAAGCATAGAGTGTGAAAACTGAGTTTCCTTGAGAGCTGCTTGGAAGCCTGATGGTGTGTGAAGTTAGTGAGCCAAATGGAGTTGTTCTCCCACAAGAACCACTCGGCTGATCCTTCTTCAATATGCCCTTCACCAACATGCAGTGTTTCCTTGATTGAATTAGCTCTCACACCAATATTTGTGTCTAAAGCCTTTGCATTGAGGGCTATCTGAAAACGGCTGTGGCGCTGAAGTTGCCTGTGAATGTGGAGTTGGTGGCATGTGAAACCCGCATGTGGAGCATTCGTTTGTGTGGGATGCTCTGCCAGGTTCATTCCTAGATAATGCACTCAAAGGGCACTAAGCATAGAGTGTGAAAACTGAGTTTCCTTAAGAGCTGCTTGGAAGCCTGATGGTGTGTGAAGTTAGTGAGCCAAATGGAGTTGTTCTCCCACAAGAACCACTCGGCTGATCCTTCTTCAATATGCCCTTCACCAACATGCAGTGTTTCCTTGATTGAATTAGCTCTCACACCAATATTTGCGTCTAGAGCCTTTGCATTGAGGGCTATCTGAAAACGGCTGTGGCGCTGAAGTTGCCTGTGAATGTGGAGTTGGTGGCATGTGAAACCCGCATGTGGAGCATTCGTTTGTGTGGGATGCTCTACCAGGTTCATTCCTAGATAATGCACTCAAAGGGCACTAAGCATAGAGTGTGAAAACTGAGTTTCCTTGAGAGCTGCTTGGAAGCCTGATGGTGTGTGAAGTTAGTGAGCCAAATGGAGTTGTTCTCCCACAAGAACCACTCGGCTGATCCTTCTTCAATATGCCCTTCACCAACATGCAGTGTTTCCTTCATTGAATTAGCTCTCACACCAATATTTGCGTCTAGAGCCTTTGCATTGAGGGCTATCTGAAAACGGCTGTGGCGCTGAAGTTGCCTGTGAATGTGGAGTTGGTGGCATGTGAAACCCGCATGTGGAGCATTCGTTTGTGTGGGATGCTCTACCAGGTTCATTCCTAGATAATGCACTGAAAGGGCACTAAGCATAGAGTGTGAAAACTGAGTTTCCTTGAGAGCTGCTTGGAAGCCTGATGGTGTGTGAAGTTAGTGAGCCAAATGGAGTTGTTCTCCCACAAGAACCACTCGGCTGATCCTTCTTCAATATGCCCTTCACCAACATGCAGTGTTTCCTTGATTGAATTAGCTCTCACACCAATATTTGCGTCTAGAGCCTTTGCATTGAGGGCTATCTGAAAACGGCTGTGGCGCTGAAGTTGCCTGTGAATGTGGAGTTGGTGGCATGTGAAAGCCGCATGTGGAGCATTCGTTTGTGTGGGATGCTCTACCAGGTTCATTCCTAGATAATGCACTCAAAGGGCACTAAGCATAGAGTGTGAAAACTGAGTTTCCTTGAGAGCTGCTTGGAAGCCTGATGGTGTGTGAAGTTAGTGAGCCAAATGGAGTTGTTCTCCCACAAGAACCACTCGGCTGATCCTTCTTCAATATGCCCTTCACCAACATGCAGTGTTTCCTTGATTGAATTAGCTCTCACACCAATATTTGCGTCTAGAGCCTTTGCATTGAGGGCTATCTGAAAACGGCTGTGGCGCTGAAGTTGCCTGTGAATGTGGAGTTGGTGGCATGTGAAACCCGCATGTGGAGCATTCGTTTGTGTGGGATGCTCTACCAGGTTCATTCCTAGATAATGCACTCAAAGGGCACTAAGCATAGAGTGTGAAAACTGAGTTTCCTTGAGAGCTGCTTGGAAGCCTGATGGTGTGTGAAGTTAGTGAGCCAAATGGAGTTGTTCTCCCACAAGAACCACTCGGCTGATCCTTCTTCAATATGCCCTTCACCAACATGCAGTGTTTCCTTGATTGAATTAGCTCTCACACCAATATTTGCGTCTAGAGCCTTTGCATTGAGGGCTATCTGAAAACGGCTGTGGCGCTGAAGTTGCCTGTGAATGTGGAGTTGGTGGCATGTGAAACCCGCATGTGGAGCATTCGTTTGTGTGGGATGCTCTACCAGGTTCATTCCTAGATAATGCACTCAAAGGGCACTAAGCATAGAGTGTGAAAACTGAGTTTCCTTGAGAGCTGCTTGGAAGCCTGATGGTGTGTGAAGTTAGTGAGCCAAATGGAGTTGTTCTCCCACAAGAACCACTCGGCTGATCCTTCTTCAATATGCCCTTCACCAACATGCAGTGTTTCCTTGATTGAATTAGCTCTCACACCAATATTTGCGTCTAGAGCCTTTGCATTGAGGGCTATCTGAAAACGGCTGTGGCGCTGAAGTTGCCTGTGAATGTGGAGTTGGTGGCATGTGAAACCCGCATGTGGAGCATTCGTTTGTGTGGGATGCTCTACCAGGTTCATTCCTAGATAATGCACTCAAAGGGCACTAAGCATAGAGTGTGAAAACTGAGTTTCCTTGAGAGCTGCTTGGAAGCCTGATGGTGTGTGAAGTTAGTGAGCCAAATGGAGTTGTTCTCCCACAAGAACCACTCGGCTGATCCTTCTTCAATATGCCCTTCACCAACATGCAGTGTTTCCTTGATTGAATTAGCTCTCACACCAATATTTGCGTCTAAAGCCTTTGCATTGAGGGCTATCTGAAAACGGCTGTGGCGCTGAAGTTGCCTGTGAATGTGGAGTTGGTGGCATGTGAAACCCGCATGTGGAGCATTCGTTTGTGTGGGATGCTCTACCAGGTTCATTCCTAGATAATGCACTCAAAGGGCACTAAACATAGAGTGTGAAAACTGAGTTTCCTTGAGAGCTGCTTGGAAGCCTGATGGTGTGTGAAGTTAGTGAGCCAAATGGAGTTGTTCTCCCACAAGAACCACTCGGCTGATCCTTCTTCAATATGCCCTTCACCAACATGCAGTGTTTCCTTGATTGAATTAGCTCTCACACCAATATTTGCGTCTAGAGCCTTTGCATTGAGGGCTATCTGAAAACGGCTGTGGCGCTGAAGTTGCCTGTGAATGTGGAGTTGGTGGCATGTGAAACCCGCATGTGGAGCATTCGTTTGTGTGGGATGCTCTACCAGGTTCATTCCTAGATAATGCACTCAAAGGGCACTAAGCATAGAGTGTGAAAACTGAGTTTCCTTGAGAGCTGCTTGGAAGCCTGATGGTGTGTGAAGTTAGTGAGCCAAATGGAGTTGTTCTCCCACAAGAACCACTCGGCTGATCCTTCTTCAATATGCCCTTCACCAACATGCAGTGTTTCCTTGATTGAATTAGCTCTCACACCAATATTTGCGTCTAAAGCCTTTGCATTGAGGGCTATCTGAAAACGGCTGTGGCGCTGAAGTTGCCTGTGAATGTGGAGTTGGTGGCATGTGAAACCCGCATGTGGAGCATTCGTTTGTGTGGGATGCTCTACCAGGTTCATTCCTAGATAATGCACTCAAAGGGCACTAACATAGAGTGTGAAAACTGAGTTTCCTTGAGAGCTGCTTGGAAGCCTGATGGTGTGTGAAGTTAGTGAGCCAAATGGAGTTGTTCTCCCACAAGAACCACTCGGCTGATCCTTCTTCAATATGCCCTTCACCAACATGCAGTGTTTCCTTGATTGAATTAGCTCTCACACCAATATTTGCGTCTAGAGCCTTTGCATTGAGGGCTATCTGAAAACGGCTGTGGCGCTGAAGTTGCCTGTGAATGTGGAGTTGGTGGCATGTGAAACCCGCATGTGGAGCATTCGTTTGTGTGGGATGCTCTACCAGGTTCATTCCTAGATAATGCACTCAAAGGGCACTAAGCATAGAGTGTGAAAACTGAGTTTCCTTGAGAGCTGCTTGGAAGCCTGATGGTGTGTGAAGTTAGTGAGCCAAATGGAGTTGTTCTCCCACAAGAACCACTCGGCTGATCCTTCTTCAATATGCCCTTCACCAACATGCAGTGTTTCCTTGATTGAATTAGCTCTCACACCAATATTTGCGTCTAGAGCCTTTGCATTGAGGGCTATCTGAAAACGGCTGTGGCGCTGAAGTGGCCTGTGAATGTGGAGTTGGTGGCATGTGAAACCCGCATGTGGAGCATTCGTTTGTGTGGGATGCTCTACCAGGTTCATTCCTAGATAATGCACTCAAAGGGCACTAAGCATAGAGTGTGAAAACTGAGTTTCCTTGAGAGCTGCTTGGAAGCCTGATGGTGTGTGAAGTTAGTGAGCCAAATGGAGTTGTTCTCCCACAAGAACCACTCGGCTGATCCTTCTTCAATATGCCCTTCACCAACGTGCAGTGTTTCCTTGATTGAATTAGCTCTCACACCAATATTTGCGTCTAGAGCCTTTGCATTGAGGGCTATCTGAAAACGGCTGTGGCGCTGAAGTTGCCTGAGAATGTGGAGTTGGTGGCATGTGAAACCCGCATGTGGAGCATTCGTTTGTATGGGATGTTGACCAAGCTTCATTTCAGTCCTAGCCACTCATAGAGCACTAAGCATAGAGTGTGAAAACTGAGTTTCCTTGAGAGCTGCTTGGAAGCATGATGGTGTGTGAAGTTAGTGAGCCAAATGGAGTTGTTCTCCCACAAGAACCACTCGGCTGATTCTTCTTCAATATGCCCTTCACCAACATGCAGTGTTTCCTTGATTGAATTAACTCTCACACCAATATTTGCGTCTAGAGCCTTTGCATTGAGGGCTATCTGAAAACGGCTGTGGCGCTGAAGTTGCCTGTGAATGTGGAGTTGGTGGCATGTGAAACCCGCATGTGGAGCATTCGTTTGTGTGGGATGCTGACCAAGCTTCATTTCAGTCCTATCCATACAAAGGGCACTAAGCATAGAGTGTGAAAACTGAGTTTCCTTGAGAGCTGCTTGGAAGCCTGATGGTGTGTGAAGTTAGTGAGCCAAATGGAGTTGTTCTCCCACAAGAACCACTCGGCTGATCCTTCTTCAATATGCCCTTCACCAACATGCAGTGTTTCCTTGATTGAATTAGCTCTCACACAAATATTTGCGTCTAGAGCCTTTGCATTGAGAGCTATCTGAAAACGGCTGTGGCGCTGAAGTTGCCTGAGAATGTGGAGTTGGTGGCATGTGAAACCCGCATGTGGAGCATTCGTTTGTATGGGATGTTGACCAAGCTTCATTTCAGTCCTAGCCACTCATAGAGCACTAAGCATAGAGTGTGAAAACTGAGTTTCCTTGAGAGCTGCTTGGAAGCCTGATGGTGTGTGAAGTTAGTGAGCCAAATGGAGTTGTTCTCCCACAAGAACCACTCGGCTGATCCTTCTTCAATATGCCCTTCACCAACATGCAGTGTTTCCTTGATTGAATTAACTCTCACACCAATATTTGCGTCTAGAGCCTTTGCATTGAGGGCTATCTGAAAACGGCTGTGGCGCTGAAGTTGCCTGTGAATGTGGAGTTGGTGGCATGTGAAACCCGCATGTGGAGCATTCGTTTGTGTGGGATGCTGACCAAGCTTCATTTCAGTCCTATCCATACAAAGGGCACTAAGCATAGAGTGTGAAAACTGAGTTTCCTTGAGAGCTGCTTGGAAGCCTGATGGTGTGTGAAGTTAGTGAGCCAAATGGAGTTGTTCTCCCACAAGAACCACTCGGCTGATCCTTCTTCAATATGCCCTTCACCAACATGCAGTGTTTCCTTGATTGAATTAGCTGTCACACCAATATTTGCGTCTAGAGCCTTTGCATTGAGAGCTATCTGAAAACGGCTGTGGCGCTGAAGTGGCCTGTGAATGTGGAGTTGGTGGCATGTGAAACCCGCATGTGGAGCATTCGTTTGTGTGGGATGCTGACCAAGCTTCATTTCAGTCCTAGGCACACAAAGAGCACTAAGCATAGAGTGTGAAAACTGAGTTTCCTTGAGAGCTGCTTGGAAGCCTGATGGTGTGTGAAGTTAGTGAGCCAAATGGAGTTGTTCTCCCACAAGAACCACTCGGCTGATCCTTCTTCAATATGCCCTTCACCAACATGCAGTGTTTCCTTGATTGAATTAGCTCTCACACCAATATTTGCGTCTAGAGCCTTTGCATTGAGGGCTATCTGAAAACGGCTGTGGCGCTGAAATTGCCTGTGAATGTGGAGTTGGTGGCATGTGAAACCCGCATGTGGAGCATTCGTTTGTGTGGGATGCTCTACCAGGTTCATTCCTAGATAATGCACTCAAAGGGCACTAAGCATAGAGTGTGAAAACTGAGTTTCCTTGAGAGCTGCTTGGAAGCCTGATGGTGTGTGAAGTTAGTGAGCCAAATGGAGTTGTTCTCCCACAAGAACCACTCGGCTGATCCTTCTTCAATATGCCCTTCACCAACATGCAGTGTTTCCTTGATTGAATTAGCTCTCACACAAATATTTGCGTCTAGAGCCTTTGCATTGAGGGCTATCTGAAAACGGCTGTGGCGCTGAAGTTGCCTGTGAATGTGGAGTTGGTGGCATGTGAAACCCGCATGTGGAGCATTCGTTTGTGTGGGATGCTCTACCAGGTTCATTCCTAGATAATGCACTCAAAGGGCACTAAGCATAGAGTGTGAAAACTGAGTTTCCTTCAGAGCTGCTTGGAAGCCTGATGGTGTGTGAAGTTAGTGAGCCAAATGGAGTTGTTCTCCCACAAGAACCACTCGGCTGATCCTTCTTCAATATGCCCTTCACCAACATGCAGTGTTTCCTTGATTGAATTAGCTCTCACACCAATATTTGCGTCTAGAGCCTTTGCATTGAGGGCTATCTGAAAACGGCTGTGGCGCTGAAGTTGCCTGTGAATGTGGAGTTGGTGGCATGTGAAACCCGCATGTGGAGCATTCGTTTGTGTGGGATGCTCTACCAGTTTCATTCCTAGATAATGCACTCAAAGGGCACTAAGCATAGAGTGTGAAAACTGAGTTTCCTTGAGAGCTGCTTGGAAGCCTGATGGTGTGTGAAGTTAGTGAGCCAAATGGAGTTGTTCTCCCACAAGAACCACTCGGCTGATCCTTCTTCAATATGCCCTTCACCAACATGCAGTGTTTCCTTGATTGAATTAGCTCTCACACCAATATTTGCGTCTAGAGCCTTTGCATTGAGGGCTATCTGAAAACGGCTGTGGCGCTGAAGTTGCCTGTGAATGTGGAGTTGGTGGCATGTGAAACCCGCATGTGGAGCATTCGTTTGTGTGGGATGCTCTACCAGGTTCATTCCTAGATAATACATTCAAAGGGCACTAAACATAGAGTGTGAAAACTGAGTTTCCTTGAGAGCTGCTTTGAAGCCTGATGGTGTGTGAAGTTAGTGAGCCAAATGGAGTTGTTCTCCCACAAGAACCACTCGGCTGATCCTTCTTCAATATGCCCTTCACCAACATGCAGTGTTTCCTTGATTGAATTAGCTCTCACACCAATATTTGCGTCTAGAGCCTTTGCATTGAGGGCTATCTGAAAACGGCTGTGGA
>NW_026697770.1:0-23414 GCF_030435755.1 Ochotona princeps
GAGCTAATTCAATCAAGGAAACACTGCATGTTGGTGAAGGGCATATTGAAGAAGGATCAGCCGAGTGGTTCTTGTGGGAGAACAACTCCATTTGGCTCACTAACTTCACACACCATCAGGCTTCCAAGCAGCTCTCAAGGAAACTCAGTTTTCACACTCTAGGCTTAGTGCCCTTTGTGCTCCTAGGACTGAAATGAAGCTTGGTCAGCATCCCACACAAACGAATGCTCCACATGCGGGTTTCACATGCCACCAACTCCACATTCACAGGCAACTTCAGCGCCACAGCCGTTTTCAGATAGCCCTCAATGCAAAGGCTCTAGACGCAAATATTGGTGTGAGAGCTAATTCAATCAAGGAAACACTGCATGTTGGTGAAGGGCATATTGAAGAAGGATCAGCCGAGTGGTTCTTGTGGGAGAACAACTCCATTTGGCTCACTAACTTCACAAACCATCAGGCTTCCAAGCAGCTCTCAAGGAAACTCAGTTTTCACACTCTATGCTTAGTGCTCTTTGTGTGCCTAGGACTGAAATGAAGCTTGGACAGCATCCCACACAAACGAATGCTCCACATGCGGGTTTCACATGCCACCAACTCCACATTCACAGGCAACTTCAGCGCCACAGCCGTTTTCAGATAGCCCTCAATGCAAAGGCTCTAGACGCAAATATTGGTGTGAGAGCTAATTCAATCAAGGAAACACTGCATGCTGGTGAAGGGCATATTGAAGAAGGATCAGCCGAGTGGTTCTTGTGGGAGAACAACTCCATTTGGCTCACTAACTTCACACACCATCAGGCTTCCAAGCAGCTCTCAAGGAAACTCAGGTTGCACACTCTATGCTTAGTGCTCTTTGTGTGCCTAGGACTGAAATGAAGCTTGGTGAGCATCCCACACAAACGAATGCTCCACATGCGGGTTTCACATGCCACCAACTCCACATTCACAGGCAACTTCAGCGCCACAGCCGTTTTCAGATAGCCCTCAATGCAAAGGATCTAGACGCAAATATTGGTGTGAGAGCTAATTCAATCAAGGAAACACTGCATGTTGGTGAAGGGCATATTGAAGAAGGATCAGCCGAGTGGTTCTTGTGGGAGAACAACTCCATTTGGCTCACTAACTTCACACACCATCAGGCTTCCAAGCAGCTCTCAAGGAAACTCAGGTTGCACACTCTATGCTTAGTGCTCTTTGTGTGCCTAGGACTGAAATGAAGCTTGGTGAGCATCCCACACAAACGAATGCTCCACATGCGGGTTTCACATGCCACCAACTCCACATTCACAGGCAACTTCAGCGCCACAGCCGTTTTCAGATAGCCCTCAATGCAAAGGATCTAGACGCAAATATTGGTGTGAGAGCTAATTCAATCAAGGAAACACTGCATGTTGGTGAAGGGCATATTGAAGAAGGATCAGCCGAGTGGTTCTTGTGGGAGAACAACTCCATTTGGCTCACTAACTTCACACACCATCAGGCTTCCAAGCAGCTCTCAAGGAAACTCAGTTTTCACACTCTATGCTTAGTGCCCTTTGAGTGCATTATCTAGGAATGAACCTGGTAGACCATCCCACACAAACGAATGCTCCACATGCGGGTTTCACATGCCACCAACTCCACATTCACAGGCAACTTCAGCGCCACAGCCGTTTTCAGATAGCCCTCAATGCAAAGGCTCTAGACGCAAATATTGGTGTGAGAGCTAATTCAATCAAGGAAACACTGCATGTTGGTGAAGGGCATATTGAAGAAGGATCAGCCGAGTGGTTCTTGTGGGAGAACAACTCCATTTGGCTCACTAACTTCACACACCATCAGGCTTCCAAGCAGCTCTCAAGGAAACTCAGTTTTCACACTCTATGCTTAGTGCCCTTTGCATGGCTAGGACTGAAATGAACCTGGCAGAGCATCCCACACAAACGAATGCTCCACATGCGGGTTTCACATGCCACCAACTCCACATTCACAGGCAACTTCAGCGCCACAGCCGTTTTCAGATAGCCCTCAATGCAAAGGCTCTAGACGCAAATATTGGTGTGAGAGCTGATTCAATCAAAGAAACACTTGATATTGTTGAAAGGCATATTGAAGAAGGATCAGCCGAGTGGTTCTTGTGGGAGAACAACTCCATTTGGCTCACTAACTCCACACACCATCAGGCTTCCAAGCAGCTCTCAAGGAAACTCAGTTTTCACACTATATGCTTAGTGCCCTTTGTGTGCCTAGGACTGAAATGAAGCTTGGTGAGCATCCCACACAAACGAATGCTCCACATGCGGGTTTCACATGCCACCTACTCTACATTCACAGGCAACTTCAGCGCCACAGCCGTTTTCAGATAGCCCTCAATGCAAAGGCTCTAGACGCAAATATTGGTGTGAGAGCTAATTCAATCAAGGAAACACTGCATGTTGGTGAAGGGCATATTGAAGAAGGATCAGCCGAGTGGTTCTTGTGGGAGAACAACTCCATTTGGCTCACTAACTTCACACACCATCAGGCTTCCAAGCAGCTCTCAAGGAAACTCAGTTTTCACACTCTAGGCTTAGTGCCCTTTGTGCTCCTAGGACTGAAATGAAGCTTGGTCAGCATCCCACACAAACGAATGCTCCACATGCGGGTTTCACATGCCACCAACTCCACATTCACAGGCAACTTCAGCGCCACAGCCGTTTTCAGATAGCCCTCAATGCAAAGGCTCTAGACGCAAATATTGGTGTGAGAGCTAATTCAATCAAGGAAACACTGCATGTTGGTGAAGGGCATATTGAAGAAGGATCAGCCGAGTGGTTCTTGTGGGAGAACAACTCCATTTGGCTCACTAACTTCACAAACCATCAGGCTTCCAAGCAGCTCTCAAGGAAACTCAGTTTTCACACTCTATGCTTAGTGCTCTTTGTGTGCCTAGGACTGAAATGAAGCTTGGACAGCATCCCACACAAACGAATGCTCCACATGCGGGTTTCACATGCCACCAACTCCACATTCACAGGCAACTTCAGCGCCACAGCCGTTTTCAGATAGCCCTCAATGCAAAGGCTCTAGACGCAAATATTGGTGTGAGAGCTAATTCAATCAAGGAAACACTGCATGCTGGTGAAGGGCATATTGAAGAAGGATCAGCCGAGTGGTTCTTGTGGGAGAACAACTCCATTTGGCTCACTAACTTCACACACCATCAGGCTTCCAAGCAGCTCTCAAGGAAACTCAGGTTGCACACTCTATGCTTAGTGCTCTTTGTGTGCCTAGGACTGAAATGAAGCTTGGTGAGCATCCCACACAAACGAATGCTCCACATGCGGGTTTCACATGCCACCAACTCCACATTCACAGGCAACTTCAGCGCCACAGCCGTTTTCAGATAGCCCTCAATGCAAAGGATCTAGACGCAAATATTGGTGTGAGAGCTAATTCAATCAAGGAAACACTGCATGTTGGTGAAGGGCATATTGAAGAAGGATCAGCCGAGTGGTTCTTGTGGGAGAACAACTCCATTTGGCTCACTAACTTCACACACCATCAGGCTTCCAAGCAGCTCTCAAGGAAACTCAGTTTTCACACTCTATGCTTAGTGCCCTTTGAGTGCATTATCTAGGAATGAACCTGGTAGACCATCCCACACAAACGAATGCTCCACATGCGGGTTTCACATGCCACCAACTCCACATTCACAGGCAACTTCAGCGCCACAGCCGTTTTCAGATAGCCCTCAATGCAAAGGCTCTAGACGCAAATATTGGTGTGAGAGCTAATTCAATCAAGGAAACACTGCATGTTGGTGAAGGGCATATTGAAGAAGGATCAGCCGAGTGGTTCTTGTGGGAGAACAACTCCATTTGGCTCACTAACTTCACACACCATCAGGCTTCCAAGCAGCTCTCAAGGAAACTCAGTTTTCACACTCTATGCTTAGTGCCCTATGAGTGCCTAGGACTGAAATGAAGCTTGGTCAGCATCCCACACAAACGAATGCTCCACATGCGGGTTTCACATGCCACCAACTCCACATTCACAGGCAACTTCAGCGCCACAGCCGTTTTCAGATAGCCCTCAATGCAAAGGCTCTAGACGCAAATATTGGTGTGAGAGCTAATTCAATCAAGGAAACACTGCATGTTGGTGAAGGGCATATTGAAGAAGGATCAGCCGAGTGGTTCTTGTGGGAGAACAACTCCATTTGGCTCACTAACTTCACACACCATCAGGCTTCCAAGCAGCTCTCAAGGAAACTCAGTTTTCACACTCTAGGCTTAGTGCCCTTTGCATGGCTAGGACTGAAATGAACCTGGCAGAGCATCCCACACAAACGAATGCTCCACATGCGGGTTTCACATGCCACCAACTCCACATTCACAGGCAACTTCAGCGCCACAGCCGTTTTCAGATAGCCCTCAATGCAAAGGCTCTAGACGCAAATATTGGTGTGAGAGCTGATTCAATCAAAGAAACACTTGATATTGTTGAAAGGCATATTGAAGAAGGATCAGCCGAGTGGTTCTTGTGGGAGAACAACTCCATTTGGCTCACTAACTCCACACACCATCAGGCTTCCAAGCAGCTCTCAAGGAAACTCAGTTTTCACACTATATGCTTAGTGCCCTTTGTGTGCCTAGGACTGAAATGAAGCTTGGTGAGCATCCCACACAAACGAATGCTCCACATGCGGGTTTCACATGCCACCTACTCTACATTCACAGGCAACTTCAGCGCCACAGCCGTTTTCAGATAGCCCTCAATGCAAAGGCTCTAGACGCAAATATTGGTGTGAGAGCTAATTCAATCAAGGAAACACTGCATGTTGGTGAAGGGCATATTGAAGAAGGATCAGCCGAGTGGTTCTTGTGGGAGAACAACTCCATTTGGCTCACTAACTTCACACACCATCAGGCTTCCAAGCAGCTCTCAAGGAAACTCAGTTTTCACACTCTAGGCTTAGTGCCCTTTGTGCTCCTAGGACTGAAATGAAGCTTGGTCAGCATCCCACACAAACGAATGCTCCACATGCGGGTTTCACATGCCACCAACTCCACATTCACAGGCAACTTCAGCGCCACAGCCGTTTTCAGATAGCCCTCAATGCAAAGGCTCTAGACGCAAATATTGGTGTGAGAGCTAATTCAATCAAGGAAACACTGCATGTTGGTGAAGGGCATATTGAAGAAGGATCAGCCGAGTGGTTCTTGTGGGAGAACAACTCCATTTGGCTCACTAACTTCACAAACCATCAGGCTTCCAAGCAGCTCTCAAGGAAACTCAGTTTTCACACTCTATGCTTAGTGCTCTTTGTGTGCCTAGGACTGAAATGAAGCTTGGACAGCATCCCACACAAACGAATGCTCCACATGCGGGTTTCACATGCCACCAACTCCACATTCACAGGCAACTTCAGCGCCACAGCCGTTTTCAGATAGCCCTCAATGCAAAGGCTCTAGACGCAAATATTGGTGTGAGAGCTAATTCAATCAAGGAAACACTGCATGCTGGTGAAGGGCATATTGAAGAAGGATCAGCCGAGTGGTTCTTGTGGGAGAACAACTCCATTTGGCTCACTAACTTCACACACCATCAGGCTTCCAAGCAGCTCTCAAGGAAACTCAGGTTGCACACTCTATGCTTAGTGCTCTTTGTGTGCCTAGGACTGAAATGAAGCTTGGTGAGCATCCCACATAAACGAATGCTCCACATGCGGGTTTCACATGCCACCAACTCCACATTCACAGGCAACTTCAGCGCCACAGCCGTTTTCAGATAGCCCTCAATGCAAAGGCTCTAGACGCAAATATTGGTGTGAGAGCTAATTCAATCAAGGAAACACTGCATGTTGGTGAAGGGCATATTGAAGAAGGATCAGCCGAGTGGTTCTTGTGGGAGAACAACTCCATTTGGCTCACTAACTTCACACACCATCAGGCTTCCAAGCAGCTCTCAAGGAAACTCAGTTTTCACACTCTAGGCTTAGTGCCCTTTGTGCTCCTAGGACTGAAATGAAGCTTGGTCAGCATCCCACACAAACGAATGCTCCACATGCGGGTTTCACATGCCACCAACTCCACATTCACAGGCAACTTCAGCGCCACAGCCGTTTTCAGATAGCCCTCAATGCAAAGGCTCTAGACGCAAATATTGGTGTGAGAGCTAATTCAATCAAGGAAACACTGCATGTTGGTGAAGGGCATATTGAAGAAGGATCAGCCGAGTGGTTCTTGTGGGAGAACAACTCCATTTGGCTCACTAACTTCACAAACCATCAGGCTTCCAAGCAGCTCTCAAGGAAACTCAGTTTTCACACTCTATGCTTAGTGCTCTTTGTGTGCCTAGGACTGAAATGAAGCTTGGACAGCATCCCACACAAACGAATGCTCCACATGCGGGTTTCACATGCCACCAACTCCACATTCACAGGCAACTTCAGCGCCACAGCCGTTTTCAGATAGCCCTCAATGCAAAGGCTCTAGACGCAAATATTGGTGTGAGAGCTAATTCAATCAAGGAAACACTGCATGCTGGTGAAGGGCATATTGAAGAAGGATCAGCCGAGTGGTTCTTGTGGGAGAACAACTCCATTTGGCTCACTAACTTCACACACCATCAGGCTTCCAAGCAGCTCTCAAGGAAACTCAGTTTTCACACTCTATGCTTAGTGCTCTTTGTGTGCCTAGGACTGAAATGAAGCTTGGTGAGCATCCCACATAAACGAATGCTCCACATGCGGGTTTCACATGCCACCAACTCCACATTCACAGGCAACTTCAGCGCCACAGCCGTTTTCAGATAGCCCTCAATGCAAAGGCTCTAGACGCAAATATTGGTGTGAGAGCTAATTCAATCAAGGAAACACTGCATGTTGGTGAAGGGCATATTGAAGAAGGATCAGCCGAGTGGTTCTTGTGGGAGAACAACTCCATTTGGCTCACTAACTTCACACACCATCAGGCTTCCAAGCAGCTCTCAAGGAAACTCAGTTTTCACACTCTAGGCTTAGTGCCCTTTGCATGGCTAGGACTGAAATGAACCTGGCAGAGCATCCCACACAAACGAATGCTCCACATGCGGGTTTCACATGCCACCAACTCCACATTCACAGGCAACTTCAGCGCAACAGCCGTTTTCAGATAGCCCTCAATGCAAAGGCTCTAGACGCAAATATTGGTGTGAGAGCTAATTCAATCAAGGAAACACTGCATGCTGGTGAAGGGCATATTGAAGAAGGATCAGCCGAGTGGTTCTTGTGGGAGAACAACTCCATTTGGCTCACTAACTTCACACACCATCAGGCTTCCAAGCAGCTCTCAAGGAAACTCAGGTTGCACACTCTATGCTTAGTGCTCTTTGTGTGCCTAGGACTGAAATGAAGCTTGGTGAGCATCCCACACAAACGAATGCTCCACATGCGGGTTTCACATGCCACCAACTCCACATTCACAGGCAACTTCAGCGCCACAGCCGTTTTCAGATAGCCCTCAATGCAAAGGATCTAGACGCAAATATTGGTGTGAGAGCTAATTCAATCAAGGAAACACTGCATGTTGGTGAAGGGCATATTGAAGAAGGATCAGCCGAGTGGTTCTTGTGGGAGAACAACTCCATTTGGCTCACTAACTTCACACACCATCAGGCTTCCAAGCAGCTCTCAAGGAAACTCAGTTTTCACACTCTATGCTTAGTGCCCTTTGAGTGCATTATCTAGGAATGAACCTGGTAGAGCATCCCACACAAACGAATGCTCCACATGCGGGTTTCACATGCCACCAACTCCACATTCACAGGCAACTTCAGCGCCACAGCCGTTTTCAGATAGCCCTCAATGCAAAGGCTCTAGACGCAAATATTGGTGTGAGAGCTAATTCAATCAAGGAAACACTGCATGTTGGTGAAGGGCATATTGAAGAAGGATCAGCCGAGTGGTTCTTGTGGGAGAACAACTCCATTTGGCTCACTAACTTCACACACCATCAGGCTTCCAAGCAGCTCTCAAGGAAACTCAGTTTTCACACTCTATGCTTAGTGCCCTTTGAGTGCCTAGGACTGAAATGAAGCTTGGTGAGCATCCCACATAAACGAATGCTCCACATGCGGGTTTCACATGCCACCAACTCCACATTCACAGGCAACTTCAGCGCCACAGCCGTTTTCAGATAGCCCTCAATGCAAAGGCTCTACACGCAAATATTGGTGTGAGAGCTAATTCAATCAAGGAAACACTGCATGTTGGTGAAGGGCATATTGAAGAAGGATCAGCCGAGTGGTTCTTGTGGGAGAACAACTCCATTTGGCTCACTAACTTCACACACCATCAGGCTTCCAAGCAGCTCTCAAGGAAACTCAGTTTTCACACTCTATGCTTAGTGCCCTTTGAGTGCATTATCTAGGAATGAACCTGGTAGACCATCCCACACAAACGAATGCTCCACATGCGGGTTTCACATGCCACCAACTCCACATTCACAGGCAACTTCAGCGCCACAGCCGTTTTCAGATAGCCCTCAATGCAAAGGCTCTAGACGCAAATATTGGTGTGAGAGCTAATTCAATCAAGGAAACACTGCATGTTGGTGAAGGGCATATTGAAGAAGGATTAGCCGAGTGGTTCTTGTGGGAGAACAACTCCATTTGGCTCACTAACTTCACACACCATCAGGCTTCCAAGCAGCTCTCAAGGAAACTCAGTTTTCACACTCTAGGCTTAGTGCCCTTTGCATGGCTAGGACTGAAATGAACCTGGCAGAGCATCCCACACAAACGAATGCTCCACATGCGGGTTTCACATGCCACCAACTCCACATTCACAGGCAACTTCAGCGCCACAGCCGTTTTCAGATAGCCCTCAATGCAAAGGCTCTAGACGCAAATATTGGTGTGAGAGCTGATTCAATCAAAGAAACACTTGATATTGTTGAAAGGCATATTGAAGAAGGATCAGCCGAGTGGTTCTTGTGGGAGAACAACTCCATTTGGCTCACTAACTCCACACACCATCAGGCTTCCAAGCAGCTCTCAAGGAAACTCAGTTTTCACACTATATGCTTAGTGCCCTTTGTGTGCCTAGGACTGAAATGAAGCTTGGTGAGCATCCCACACAAACGAATGCTCCACATGCGGGTTTCACATGCCACCTACTCTACATTCACAGGCAACTTCAGCGCCACAGCCGTTTTCAGATAGCCCTCAATGCAAAGGCTCTAGACGCAAATATTGGTGTGAGAGCTAATTCAATCAAGGAAACACTGCATGTTGGTGAAGGGCATATTGAAGAAGGATCAGCCGAGTGGTTCTTGTGGGAGAACAACTCCATTTGGCTCACTAACTTCACACACCATCAGGCTTCCAAGCAGCTCTCAAGGAAACTCAGTTTTCACACTCTAGGCTTAGTGCCCTTTGTGCTCCTAGGACTGAAATGAAGCTTGGTCAGCATCCCACACAAACGAATGCTCCACATGCGGGTTTCACATGCCACCAACTCCACATTCACAGGCAACTTCAGCGCCACAGCCGTTTTCAGATAGCCCTCAATGCAAAGGCTCTAGACGCAAATATTGGTGTGAGAGCTAATTCAATCAAGGAAACACTGCATGTTGGTGAAGGGCATATTGAAGAAGGATCAGCCGAGTGGTTCTTGTGGGAGAACAACTCCATTTGGCTCACTAACTTCACAAACCATCAGGCTTCCAAGCAGCTCTCAAGGAAACTCAGTTTTCACACTCTATGCTTAGTGCTCTTTGTGTGCCTAGGACTGAAATGAAGCTTGGACAGCATCCCACACAAACGAATGCTCCACATGCGGGTTTCACATGCCACCAACTCCACATTCACAGGCAACTTCAGCGCCACAGCCGTTTTCAGATAGCCCTCAATGCAAAGGCTCTAGACGCAAATATTGGTGTGAGAGCTAATTCAATCAAGGAAACACTGCATGCTGGTGAAGGGCATATTGAAGAAGGATCAGCCGAGTGGTTCTTGTGGGAGAACAACTCCATTTGGCTCACTAACTTCACACACCATCAGGCTTCCAAGCAGCTCTCAAGGAAACTCAGGTTGCACACTCTATGCTTAGTGCTCTTTGTGTGCCTAGGACTGAAATGAAGCTTGGTGAGCATCCCACATAAACGAATGCTCCACATGCGGGTTTCACATGCCACCAACTCCACATTCACAGGCAACTTCAGCGCCACAGCCGTTTTCAGATAGCCCTCAAAGCAAAGGCTCTAGACGCAAATATTGGTGTGAGAGCTAATTCAATCAAGGAAACACTGCATGCTGGTGAAGGGCATATTGAAGAAGGATCAGCCGAGTGGTTCTTGTGGGAGAACAACTCCATTTGGCTCACTAACTTCACACACCATCAGGCTTCCAAGCAGCTCTCAAGGAAACTCAGTTTTCACACTCTAGGCTTAGTGCCCTTTGCATGGCTAGGACTGAAATGAACCTGGCAGAGCATCCCACACAAACGAATGCTCCACATGCGGGTTTCACATGCCACCAACTCCACATTCACAGGCAACTTCAGCGCCACAGCCGTTTTCAGATAGCCCTCAATGCAAAGGCTCTAGACGCAAATATTGGTGTGAGAGCTAATTCAATCAAGGAAACACTGCATGTTGGTGAAGGGCATATTGAAGAAGGATCAGCCGAGTGGTTCTTGTGGGAGAACAACTCCATTTGGCTCACTAACTTCACACACCATCAGGCTTCCAAGCAGCTCTCAAGGAAACTCAGTTTTCACACTCTATGCTTAGTGCTCTTTGTGTGCCTAGGACTGAAATGAAGCTTGGTGAGCATCCCACATAAACGAATGCTCCACATGCGGGTTTCACATGCCACCAACTCCACATTCACAGGCAACTTCAGCGCTACAGCCGTTTTCAGATAGCCCTCAATGCAAAGGCTCTAGACGCAAATATTGGTGTGAGAGCTAATTCAATCAAGGAAACACTGCATGTTGGTGAAGGGCATATTGAAGAAGGACCAGGGGAGTGGTTCTTGTGGGAGAACAACTCCATTTGGCTCACTAACTTCACACACCATCAGGCTTCCAAGCAGCTCTCAAGGAAACTCAGTTTTCACACTCTATGCTTAGTGCCCTTTGAGTGCATTATCTAGGAATGAACCTGGTAGAGCATCCCACACAAACGAATGCTCCACATGCGGGTTTCACATGCCACCAACTCCACATTCACAGGCAACTTCAGCGCCACAGCCGTTTTCAGATAGCCCTCAATGCAAAGGCTCTAGACGCAAATATTGGTGTGAGAGCTAATTCAATCAAGGAAACACTGCATGTTGGTGAAGGGCATATTGAAGAAGGATCAGCCAAGTGGTTCTTGTGGGAGAACAACTCCATTTGGCTCACTAACTTCACACACCATCAGGCTTCCAAGCAGCTCTCAAGGAAACTCAGTTTTCACACTCTAGGCTTAGTGCCCTTTGCATGGCTAGGACTGAAATAAACCTGGCAGAGCATCCCACACAAACGAATGCTCCACATGCGGGTTTCACATGCCACCAACTCCACATTCACAGGCAACTTCAGCGCCACAGCCGTTTTCAGATAGCCCTCAATGCAAAGGCTCTAGACGCAAATATTGGTGTGAGAGCTAATTCAATCAAGGAAACACTGCATGTTGGTGAAGGGCATATTGAAGAAGGATCAGGGGAGTGGTTCTTGTGGGAGAACAACTCCATTTGGCTCACTAACTTCACACACCATCAGGCTTCCAAGCAGCTCTCAAGGAAACTCAGTTTTCACACTCTATGCTTAGTGCCCTTTGAGTGCATTATCTAGGAATGAACCTCGTAGAGCATCCCACACAAACGAATGCTCCACATGCGGGTTTCAGATGCCACCAACTCCACATTCACAGGCAACTTCAGCGCCACAGCCGTTTTCAGATAGCCCTCAATGCAAAGGCTCTAGACGCAAATATTGGTGTGAGAGCTAATTCAATCAAGGAAACACTGCATGTTGGTGAAGGGCATATTGAAGAAGGATCAGCCGAGTGGTTCTTGTGGGAGAACAACTCCATTTGGCTCACTAACTTCACACACCATCAGGCTTCCAAGCAGCTCTCAAGGAA
The DNA here is from genome assembly GCF_030435755.1 of Ochotona princeps. NCBI lineage: Eukaryota > Metazoa > Chordata > Mammalia > Lagomorpha > Ochotonidae > Ochotona > Ochotona princeps. The sequence goes on from NW_026697770.1 coordinate 12,078, forward strand.
ACTCAGTTTTCACACTCTAGGCTTAGTGCCCTTTGCATGGCTAGGACTGAAATGAACCTGGCAGAGCATCCCACACAAACGAATGCTCCACATGCGGGTTTCACATGCCACCAACTCCACATTCACAGGCAACTTCAGCGCCACAGCCGTTTTCAGATAGCCCTCAATGCAAAGGCTCTAGACGCAAATATTGGTGTGAGAGCTAATTCAATCAAGGAAACACTGCATGTTGGTGAAGGGCATATTGAAGAAGGATCAGCCAAGTGGTTCTTGTGGGAGAACAACTCCATTTGGCTCACTAACTTCACACACCATCAGGCTTCCAAGCAGCTCTCAAGGAAACTCAGTTTTCACACTCTAGGCTTAGTGCCCTTTGCATGGCTAGGACTGAAATAAACCTGGCAGAGCATCCCACACAAACGAATGCTCCACATGCGGGTTTCACATGCCACCAACTCCACATTCACAGGCAACTTCAGCGCCACAGCCGTTTTCAGATAGCCCTCAATGCAAAGGCTCTAGACGCAAATATTGGTGTGAGAGCTAATTCAATCAAGGAAACACTGCATGTTGGTGAAGGGCATATTGAAGAAGGATCAGGGGAGTGGTTCTTGTGGGAGAACAACTCCATTTGGCTCACTAACTTCACACACCATCAGGCTTCCAAGCAGCTCTCAAGGAAACTCAGTTTTCACACTCTATGCTTAGTGCCCTTTGAGTGCATTATCTAGGAATGAACCTCGTAGAGCATCCCACACAAACGAATGCTCCACATGCGGGTTTCAGATGCCACCAACTCCACATTCACAGGCAACTTCAGCGCCACAGCCGTTTTCAGATAGCCCTCAATGCAAAGGCTCTAGACGCAAATATTGGTGTGAGAGCTAATTCAATCAAGGAAACACTGCATGTTGGTGAAGGGCATATTGAAGAAGGATCAGCCGAGTGGTTCTTGTGGGAGAACAACTCCATTTGGCTCACTAACTTCACACACCATCAGGCTTCCAAGCAGCTCTCAAGGAAACTCAGTTTTCACACTCTAGGCTTAGTGCCCTTTGCATGGCTAGGACTGAAATGAACCTGGCAGAGCATCCCACACAAACGAATGCTCCACATGCGGGTTTCACATGCCACCAACTCCACATTCACAGGCAACTTCAGCGCCACAGCCGTTTTCAGATAGCCCTCAATGCAAAGGCTCTAGACGCAAATATTGGTGTGAGAGCTAATTCAATCAAGGAAACACTGCATGTTGGTGAAGGGCATATTGAAGAAGGATCAGCCGAGTGGTTCTTGTGGGAGAACAACTCCATTTGGCTCACTAACTTCACACACCATCAGGCTTCCAAGCAGCTCTCAAGGAAACTCAGTTTTCACACTCTATGCTTAGTGCCCTTTGAGTGCATTATCTAGGAATGAACCTGGTAGACCATCCCACACAAACGAATGCTCCACATGCGGGTTTCACATGCCACCAACTCCACATTCACAGGCAACTTCAGCGCCACAGCCGTTTTCAGATAGCCCTCACTGCAAAGGCTCTAGACGCAAATATTGGTGTGAGAGCTAATTCAATCAAGGAAACACTGCATGTTGGTGAAGGGCATATTGAAGAAGGATCAGCCGAGTGGTTCTTGTGGGAGAACAACTCCATTTGGCTCACTAACTTCACACACCATCAGGCTTCCAAGCAGCTCTCAAGGAAACTCAGTTTTCACACTCTAGGCTTAGTGCCCTTTGAATGCCTAGGACTGAAATGAACCTGGTAGAGCATCCCACACAAACGAATGCTCCACATGAGGGTTTCACATGGCACCAACTCCACATTCACAGGCAACTTCAGCGCCACAGCCGTTTTCAGATAGCCCTCAATGCAAAGGCTCTAGACGCAAATATTGGTGTGAGAGCTAATTCAATCAAGGAAACACTGCATGCTGGTGAAGGGCATATTGAAGAAGGATCAGCAGAGTGGTTCTTGTGGGAGAACAACTCCATTTGGCTCACTAACTTCACACACCATCAGGCTTCCAAGCAGCTCTCAAGGAAACTCAGGTTTCACACTCTATGCTTAGTGCCCTTTGAGTGCCTAGGACTGAAATGAAGCTTGGTGAGCATCCCACACAAACGAATGCTCCACATGCGGGTTTCACATGCCACCAACTCCACATTCACAGGCAACTTCAGCGCCACAGCCGTTTTCAGATAGCCCTCAATGCAAAGGCTCTAGACGCAAATATTGGTGTGAGAGCTAATTCAATCAAGGAAACACTGCATGTTGGTGAAGGGCATATTGAAGAAGGATCAGCCGAGTGGTTCTTGTGGGAGAACAACTCCATTTGGCTCACTAACTTCACACACCATCAGGCTTCCAAGCAGTTCTCAAGGAAACTCAGTTTTCACACTCTATGCTTAGTGCCCTTTGAGAGCATTATGTAGGAATGAACCTGGTAGAGCATCCCACACAAACGAATGCTCCACATGCGGGTTTCACATGCCACCAACTCCACATTCACAGGCAACTTCAGCGCCACAGCCGTTTTCAGATAGCCCTCAATGCAAAGGCTCTAGACGCAAATATTGGTGTGAGAGCTAATTCAATCAAGGAAACACTGCATGTTGGTGAAGGGCATATTGAAGAAGGATCAGTCGAGTGGTTCTTGTGGGAGAACAACTCCATTTGGCTCACTAACTTCACACACCATCAGGCTTCCAAGCAGCTCTCAAGGAAACTGAGTTTTCACACTCTAGGCTTAGTGCCCTTTGAGTGCATTATCTAGGAATGAACCTGGTAGAGCATCCCACACAAACGAATGCTCCACATGCGGGTTTCACATGGCACCAACTCCACATTCACAGGAAACTTCAGCGCCACAGCCGTTTTCAGATAGCCCTCAATGCAAAGGCTCTAGACGCAAATATTGGTGTGAGAGCTAATTCAATCAAGGAAACACTGCATGTTGGTGAAGGGCATATTGAAGAAGGATCAGCCGAGTGGTTCTTGTGGGAGAACAACTCCATTTGGCTCACTAACTTCACACACCATCAGGCTTCCAAGCAGCTCTCAAGGAAACTCAGGTTTCACACTCTATGCTTAGTGCCCTTTGAGTGCCTAGGACTGAAATGAAGCTTGGTCAGCATCCCACACAAACGAATGCTCCACATGCGGGTTTCACATGCCACCAACTCCACATTCACAGGCAACTTCAGCGCCACAGCCGTTTTCAGATAGCCCTCAATACAAAGGCTCTAGACGCAAATATTGGTGTGAGAGCTAATTCAATCGAAGAAACACTGCATGTTGGTGAAGGGCATATTGAAGAAGGATCAGCCGAGTGGTTCTTGTGGGAGAACAACTCCATTTGGCTCACTAACTTCACACACCATCAGGCTTCCAAGCAGCTCTCAAGGAAACTCAGTTTTCACACTCTATGCTTAGTGCCCTTTGAGTGCATTATCTAGGAATGAACCTGGTAGACCATCCCACACAAACGAATGCTCCACATGCGGGTTTCACATGGCACCAACTCCACATTCACAGGAAACTTCAGCGCCACAGCCGTTTTCAGATAGCCCTCAATGCAAAGGCTCTAGACGCAAATATTGGTGTGAGAGCTAATTCAATCAAGGAAACACTGCATGTTGGTGAAGGGCATATTGAAGAAGGATCAGCCGAGTGGTTCTTGTGGGAGAACAACTCCATTTGGCTCACTAACTTCACACACCATCAGGCTTCCAAGCAGCTCTCAAGGAAACTCAGTTTTCACACTCTATGCTTAGTGCCCTTTGAGTGCATTATCTAGGAATGAACCTGGTAGACCATCCCACACAAACGAATGCTCCACATGCGGGTTTCACATGCCACCAACTCCACATTCACAGGAAACTTCAGCGCCACAGCCGTTTTCAGATAGCCCTCAATGCAAAGGCTCTAGACGCAAATATTGGTGTGAGAGCTAATTCAATCAAGGAAACACTGCATGTTGGTGAAGGGCATATTGAAGAAGGATCAGCCGAGTGGTTCTTGTGGGAGAACAACTCCATTTGGCTCACTAACTTCACACACCATCAGGCATCCAAGCAGCTCTCAAGGAAACTCAGTTTTCACACTCTAGGCTTAGTGCCCTTTGAATGCCTAGGACTGAAATGAACCTGGTAGAGCATCCCACATAAACGAATGCTCCACATGAGGGTTTCACATGGCACCAACTCCACATTCACAGGCAACTTCAGCGCCACAGCCGTTTTCAGATAGCCCTCAATGCAAAGGCTCTAGACGCAAATATTGGTGTGAGAGCTAATTCAATCAAAGAAACAGTGCATGTTGGTGAAGGGCATATTGAAGAAGGATCAGCCGAGTGGTTCTTGTGGGAGAACAACTCCATTTGGCTCACTAACTTCACACACCATCAGGCTTCCAAGCAGCTCTCAAGGAAACTCAGGTTTCACACTCTATGCTTAGTGCCCTTTGAGTGCCTAGGACTGAAATGAAGCTTGGTGAGCATCCCACACAAACGAATGCTCCACATGCGGGTTTCACATGCCACCAACTCCACATTCACAGGCAGCTTCAGCGCCACAGCCGTTTTCAGATAGCCCTCAATGCAAAGGCTCTAGACGCAAATATTGGTGTGAGAGCTAATTCAATCAAGGAAACACTGCATGTTGGTGAAGGGCATATTGAAGAAGGATCAGCCGAGTGGTTCTTGTGGGAGAACAACTCCATTTGGCTCACTAACTTCACACACCATCAGGCTTCCAAGCAGTTCTCAAGGAAACTCAGTTTTCACACTCTATGCTTAGTGTCCTTTGAGAGCATTATGTAGGAATGAACCTGGTAGAGCATCCCACACAAACGAATGCTCCACATGCGGGTTTCACATGCCACCAACTCCACATTCACAGGCAACTTCAGCGCCACAGCCGTTTTCAGATAGCCCTCAATGCAAAGGCTCTAGACGCAAATATTGGTGTGAGAGCTAATTCAATCAAGGAAACACTGCATGTTGGTGAAGGGCATATTGAAGAAGGATCAGCCGAGTGGTTCTTGTGGGAGAACAACTCCATTTGGCTCACTAACTTCACACACCATCAGGCTTCCAAGCAGCTCTCAAGGAAACTCAGGTTGCACACTCTATGCTTAGTGCCCTTTGTGTGCCTAGGACTGAAATGAAGCTTGGTGAGCATCCCACACAAACGAATGCTCCACATGCGGGTTTCACATGCCACCAACTCCACATTCACAGGCAACTTCAGCGCCACAGCCGTTTTCAGATAGCCCTCAATGCAAAGGATCTAGACGCAAATATTGGTGTGAGAGCTAATTCAATCAAGGAAACACTGCATGTTGGTGAAGGGCATATTGAAGAAGGATCAGCCGAGTGGTTCTTGTGGGAGAACAACTCCATTTGGCTCACTAACTTCACACACCATCAGGCTTCCAAGCAGCTCTCAAGGAAACTCAGTTTTCACACTCTATGCTTAGTGCCCTTTGAGTGCATTATCTAGGAATGAACCTGGTAGACCATCCCACACAAACGAATGCTCCACATGCGGGTTTCACATGCCACCAACTCCACATTCACAGGCAACTTCAGCGCCACAGCCGTTTTCAGATAGCCCTCAATGCAAAGGCTCTAGACGCAAATATTGGTGTGAGAGCTAATTCAATCAAGGAAACACTGCATGTTGGTGAAGGGCATATTGAAGAAGGATCAGCCGAGTGGTTCTTGTGGGAGAACAACTCCATTTGGCTCACTAACTTCACACACCATCAGGCTTCCAAGCAGCTCTCAAGGAAACTCAGTTTTCATACTCTATGCTTAGTGCTCTTTGTGTGCATAGGACTGAAATGAAGCTTGGTGAGCATCCCACATAAACGAATGCTCCACATGCGGGTTTCACATGCCACCAACTCCACATTCACAGGCAACTTCAGCGCCACAGCCGTTTTCAGATAGCCCTCAATGCAAAGGCTCTACACGCAAATATTGGTGTGAGAGCTAATTCAATCAAGGAAACACTGCATGTTGGTGAAGGGCATATTGAAGAAGGATCAGGGGAGTGGTTCTTGTGGGAGAACAACTCCATTTGGCTCACTAACTTCACACACCATCAGGCTTCCAAGCAGCTCTCAAGGAAACTCAGTTTTCACACTCTATGCTTAGTGCCCTTTGAGTGCATTATCTAGGAATGAACCTGGTAGACCATCCCACACAAACGAATGCTCCACATGCGGGTTTCACATGCCACCAACTCCACATTCACAGGCAACTTCAGCGCCACAGCCGTTTTCAGATAGCCCTCAATGCAAAGGCTCTAGACGCAAATATTGGTGTGAGAGCTAATTCAATCAAGGAAACACTGCATGTTGGTGAAGGGCATATTGAAGAAGGATTAGCCGAGTGGTTCTTGTGGGAGAACAACTCCATTTGGCTCACTAACTTCACACACCATCAGGCTTCCAAGCAGCTCTCAAGGAAACTCAGTTTTCACACTCTAGGCTTAGTGCCCTTTGCATGGCTAGGACTGAAATGAACCTGGCAGAGCATCCCACACAAACGAATGCTCCACATGCGGGTTTCACATGCCACCAACTCCACATTCACAGGCAACTTCAGCGCCACAGCCGTTTTCAGATAGCCCTCAATGCAAAGGCTCTAGACGCAAATATTGGTGAGAGAGCTGATTCAATCAAAGAAACACTTGATATTGTTGAAAGGCATATTGAAGAAGGATCAGCCGAGTGGTTCTTGTGGGAGAACAACTCCATTTGGCTCACTAACTTCACACACCATCAGGCTTCCAAGCAGCTCTCAAGGAAACTCAGGTTGCACACTCTATGCTTAGTGCTCTTTGTGTGCCTAGGACTGAAATGAAGCTTGGTGAGCATCCCACATAAACGAATGCTCCACATGCGGGTTTCACATGCCACCAACTCCACATTCACAGGCAACTTCAGCGCCACAGCCGTTTTCAGATAGCCCTCAATGCAAAGGCTCTAGACGCAAATATTGGTGTGAGAGCTAATTCAATCAAGGAAACACTGCATGTTGGTGAAGGGCATATTGAAGAAGGATCAGCCGAGTGGTTCTTGTGGGAGAACAACTCCATTTGGCTCACTAACTTCACACACCATCAGGCTTCCAAGCAGCTCTCAAGGAAACTCAGTTTTCACACTCTAGGCTTAGTGCCCTTTGCATGGCTAGGACTGAAATGAACCTGGCAGAGCATCCCACACAAACGAATGCTCCACATGCGGGTTTCACATGCCACCAACTCCACATTCACAGGCAACTTCAGCGCAACAGCCGTTTCCAGATAGCCCTCAATGCAAAGGCTCTAGACGCAAATATTGGTGTGAGAGCTAATTCAATCAAGGAAACACTGCATGTTGGTGAAGGGCATATTGAAGAAGGATCAGCCGAGTGGTTCTTGTGGGAGAACAACTCCATTTGGCTCACTAACTTCACACACCATCAGGCTTCCAAGCAGCTCTCAAGGAAACTCAGTTTTCACACTCTATGCTTAGTGCTCTTTGTGTGCCTAGGACTGAAATGAAGCTTGGTGAGCATCCCACATAAACGAATGCTCCACATGCGGGTTTCACATGCCACCAACTCCACATTCACAGGCAACTTCAGCGCTACAGCCGTTTTCAGATAGCCCTCAATGCAAAGGCTCTAGACGCAAATATTGGTGTGAGAGCTAATTCAATCAAGGAAACACTGCATGTTGGTGAAGGGCATATTGAAGAAGGACCAGGGGAGTGGTTCTTGTGGGAGAACAACTCCATTTGGCTCACTAACTTCACACACCATCAGGCTTCCAAGCAGCTCTCAAGGAAACTCAGTTTTCACACTCTATGCTTAGTGCCCTTTGAGTGCATTATCTAGGAATGAACCTGGTAGAGCATCCCACACAAACGAATGCTCCACATGCGGGTTTCACATGCCACCAACTCCACATTCACAGGCAACTTCAGCGCCACAGCCGTTTTCAGATAGCCCTCAATGCAAAGGCTCTAGACGCAAATATTGGTGTGAGAGCTAATTCAATCAAGGAAACACTGCATGTTGGTGAAGGGCATATTGAAGAAGGATCAGCCGAGTGGTTCTTGTGGGAGAACAACTCCATTTGGCTCACTAACTTCACACACCATCAGGCTTCCAAGCAGCTCTCAAGGAAACTCAGTTTTCACACTCTAGGCTTAGTGCCCTTTGCATGGCTAGGACTGAAATAAACCTGGCAGAGCATCCCACACAAACGAATGCTCCACATGCGGGTTTCACATGCCACCAACTCCACATTCACAGGCAACTTCAGCGCCACAGCCGTTTTCAGATAGCCCTCAATGCAAAGGCTCTAGACGCAAATATTGGTGTGAGAGCTAATTCAATCAAGGAAACACTGCATGTTGGTGAAGGGCATATTGAAGAAGGATCAGGGGAGTGGTTCTTGTGGGAGAACAACTCCATTTGGCTCACTAACTTCACACACCATCAGGCTTCCAAGCAGCTCTCAAGGAAACTCAGTTTTCACACTCTATGCTTAGTGCCCTTTGAGTGCATTATCTAGGAATGAACCTCGTAGAGCATCCCACACAAACGAATGCTCCACATGCGGGTTTCACATGCCACCAACTCCACATTCACAGGCAACTTCAGCGCCACAGCCGTTTTCAGATAGCCCTCAATGCAAAGGCTCTAGACGCAAATATTGGTGTGAGAGCTAATTCAATCAAGGAAACACTGCATGTTGGTGAAGGGCATATTGAAGAAGGATCAGCCGAGTGGTTCTTGTGGGAGAACAACTCCATTTGGCTCACTAACTTCACACACCATCAGGCTTCCAAGCAGCTCTCAAGGAAACTCAGTTTTCACACTCTAGGCTTAGTGCCCTTTGCATGGCTAGGACTGAAATGAACCTGGCAGAGCATCCCACACAAACGAATGCTCCACATGCGGGTTTCACATGCCACCAACTCCACATTCACAGGCAACTTCAGCGCCACAGCCGTTTTCAGATAGCCCTCAATGCAAAGGCTCTAGACGCAAATATTGGTGTGAGAGCTAATTCAATCAAGGAAACACTGCATGTTGGTGAAGGGCATATTGAAGAAGGATCAGCCGAGTGGTTCTTGTGGGAGAACAACTCCATTTGGCTCACTAACTTCACACACCATCAGGCTTCCAAGCAGCTCTCAAGGAAACTCAGTTTTCACACTCTATGCTTAGTGCCCTTTGAGTGCATTATCTAGGAATGAACCTGGTAGACCATCCCACACAAACGAATGCTCCACATGCGGGTTTCACATGCCACCAACTCCACATTCACAGGCAACTTCAGCGCCACAGCCGTTTTCAGATAGCCCTCAATGCAAAGGCTCTAGACGCAAATATTGGTGTGAGAGCTAATTCAATCAAGGAAACACTGCATGTTGGTGAAGGGCATATTGAAGAAGGATCAGCCGAGTGGTTCTTGTGGGAGAACAACTCCATTTGGCTCACTAACTTCACACACCATCAGGCTTCCAAGCAGCTCTCAAGGAAACTCAGTTTTCACACTCTAGGCTTAGTGCCCTTTGAATGCCTAGGACTGAAATGAACCTGGTAGAGCATCCCACACAAACGAATGCTCCACATGAGGGTTTCACATGGCACCAACTCCACATTCACAGGCAACTTCAGCGCCACAGCCGTTTTCAGATAGCCCTCAATGCAAAGGCTCTAGACGCAAATATTGGTGTGAGAGCTAATTCAATCAAAGAAACAGTGCATGTTGGTGAAGGGCATATTGAAGAAGGATCAGCCGAGTGGTTCTTGTGGGAGAACAACTCCATTTGGCTCACTAACTTCACACACCATCAGGCTTCCAAGCAGCTCTCAAGGAAACTCAGGTTTCACACTCTATGCTTAGTGCCCTTTGTGTGCCTAGGACTGAAATGAAGCTTGGTCAGCATCCCACACAAACGAATGCTGCACATGCGGGTTTCACATGCCACCAACTCCACATTCACAGGCAACTTCAGCGCCACAGCCGTTTTCAGATAGCCCTCAATGCAAAGGCTCTAGACGCAAATATTGGTGTGAGAGCTAATTCAATCAAGGAAACACTGCATGCTGGTGAAGGGCATATTGAAGAAGGATCAGCAGAGTGGTTCTTGTGGGAGAACAACTCCATTTGGCTCACTAACTTCACACACCATCAGGCTTCCAAGCAGCTCTCAAGGAAACTCAGGTTTCACACTCTATGCTTAGTGCCCTTTGAGTGCCTAGGACTGAAATGAAGCTTGGTGAGCATCCCACACAAACGAATGCTCCACATGCGGGTTTCACATGCCACCAACTCCACATTCACAGGCAACTTCAGCGCCACAGCCGTTTTCAGATAGCCCTCAATGCAAAGGCTCTAGACGCAAATATTGGTGTGAGAGCTAATTCAATCAAGGAAACACTGCATGTTGGTGAAGGGCATATTGAAGAAGGATCAGTCGAGTGGTTCTTGTGGGAGAACAACTCCATTTGGCTCACTAACTTCACACACCATCAGGCTTCCAAGCAGCTCTCAAGGAAACTCAGTTTTCACACTCTATGCTTAGTGCCCTTTGAGTGCATTATCTAGGAATGAACCTGGTAGAGCATCCCACACAAACGAATGCTCCACATGCGGGTTTCACATGGAACCAACTCCACATTCACAGGAAACTTCAGCGCCACAGCCGTTTTCAGATAGCCCTCAATGCAAAGGCTCTAGACGCAAATATTGGTGTGAGAGCTAATTCAATCAAGGAAACACTGCATGTTGGTGAAGGGCATATTGAAGAAGGATCAGCCGAGTGGTTCTTGTGGGAGAACAACTCCATTTGGCTCACTAACTTCACACACCATCAGGCTTCCAAGCAGCTCTCAAGGAAACTCAGGTTTCACACTCTATGCTTAGTGCCCTTTGAGTGCCTAGGACTGAAATGAAGCTTGGTCAGCATCCCACACAAACGAATGCTCCACATGCGGGTTTCACATGCCACCAACTCCACATTCACAGGCAACTTCAGCGCCACAGCCGTTTTCAGATAGCCCTCAATACAAAGGCTCTAGACGCAAATATTGGTGTGAGAGCTAATTCAATCGAAGAAACACTGCATGTTGGTGAAGGGCATATTGAAGAAGGATCAGCCGAGTGGTTCTTGTGGGAGAACAACTCCATTTGGCTCACTAACTTCACACACCATCAGGCTTCCAAGCAGCTCTCAAGGAAACTCAGTTTTCACACTCTATGCTTAGTGCCCTTTGAGTGCATTATCTAGGAATGAACCTGGTAGACCATCCCACACAAACGAAT
>NW_026697771.1:0-22002 GCF_030435755.1 Ochotona princeps
GGCGTAATCTGAAAACGGCTGTGGCGCTGAAGTTGCTTGTGAATGTGGAGTTGGTGGCATGTGAAACCCGCATGTGGAGCTTTCGTTTGTGTGGGGATGCTGACCAAGCTTCTTTCAGTCCTAGGCACTCAAAGGGCACTAAGCATAGAAGTGTGAAAACTGAGTTTCCTTGAGAGCTGCTTGGAAGCCTGATGGTGTGTGAAGTTAGTGAGCCAAATGGAGTTGTTCTCCCACAAGAACCACTCGGCTGATCCTTCTTCAATATGCCCTTCACCAACATGCAGTGTTTCCTTGATTGAATTAGCTCTCACACCAATATTTGCGTCTAGAGCCTTTGCATTGAGGGCTATCTGAAAACGGCTGTGGCGCTGAAGTTGCTGAGAATGTGGAGTTGGTGGCATTGTGAAACCCGCATGTGGAGCATTCGTTATGTATGGGATGCTCTCCAAGATTCATTTCAGTCCTATGGCACTCAAAGGGCACTAAGCATAGAGTGTGAAAACTGAGTTTCCTTGAGAGCTGCATTGGAAGCCTGATGGTGTGTGAAGTTAGTGAGGCCAAATGGAGGTTGTTCTCCACAAGAACCACTCGGCTGATCCTTCTTCAATATGCCCTTCTCCAACATGCAGTGTTTCTTGATTGAATTAGCTCTCACACCAATATTTGCGTCTAGAGCCTTTGCATTGAGGGCTATCTGAAAACGGCTGTGGCGCTGAAGTTGCCTGTGAATGTGGAGTTGGTGGCATGTGAAACCCGCATGTGGAGCATTCGTTTGTGTGGGATGCTCTACCAGGTTCATTCCTAGATAATGCATTCAAAGGGCACTAAACATAGAGTGTGAAAACTGAGTTTCCTTGAGAGCTGCTTGGAAGCCTGATGGTGTGTGAAGTTAGTTGAGCCAAATGGAGTTGTTCTCCCACAAGAACCACTCGGCTGATTCTTCTTCAATATGCCCTTCACCAACATGCAGTGTTTCCTTGATTGAATTAGCTCTCACACCAATATTTGCGTCTAGAGCCTTTGCATTGAGGGCTATCTGAAAACGGCGTGTGGCGCTGAAGTTGCCTGAGAATGTGGAGTTGGTGGCATGTGAAACCCGCATGTGGAGCATTCGTTTGTTTCGGATCGCGACCAAGCTTCATTTCAGTCCTAAGCACTCAAAGGGCACTAAGCATACAGTGTGAAAAACTGAGTTTCCTTGAGAGCTGCTTGGAAGCCTGATGGTGTGTGAAGTTAGTGAGCCAAATGGAGTTGTTCTCCCACAAGAACCACTCGGCTGATCCTTCTTCAATATGCCCTTCACCAACATGCAGTGTTTCCTTGATTGAATTAGCTCTCACACCAATATTTGCGTCTAGAGCCTTTGCATTGAGGGCTATCTGAAAACGGCTGTGGCGCTGAATTTGCTGAGAATGTGGAGTTGTGGCATGTGAAACCCGCATGTGGAGCATTCGTTTGTGTGGGATGCTGACCAAGCTTCTTTTCAGTCCTAGGCACTCAAAGGGCACTAAGCATAGAGTGTGAAAACTGAGTTTCCTTGAGAGCTGCTTGGAAGCCTGATGGTGTGTGAAGTTAGTGAGCCAATGGAGTTGTTCTCCCACAAGAACCACTCGCTGATCCTTCTTCAATATGCCCTTCACCAACATGCAGTGTTTCCTTGATTGAATTAGCTCTCACACCAATATTTGCGTCTAGAGCCTTTGCATTGAGGGCTATCTGAAAACGGCTGTGTGGCGCTGAAGTTGCCTGTGAATGTGGAGTTGGTGGCATGTGGAACCCGCATGTGGGAGCATTCGTTTGTGTGGGGATGCACTACCAGGTTCATTCCTAGATAATGCACTCAAAGGGCACTAAGCATAGAGTGTGAAAACTGAGTTTCCTTGAGAGCTGCTTGGAAGCCTGATGGTGTGTGAAGTTAGTGAGCCAAATGGAGTTGTTCTCCCACAAGAACCACTCGGCTGATCCTTCTTCAATATGCCCTTCACCAACATGCAGTGTTTCCTTGATTGAATTAGCTCTCACACCAATATTTGCGTCTAGAGCCTTTGCATTGAGGGCTATCTAAAAACGGCTGTGGCGCTGAAGTTGCCTGTGAATGTGGAGTTGGTGGCATGTGAAACCCGCATGTGGAGCATTCGTTTGTGTGGGATGCTCTACCAGGTTCATTCCTAGATAATGCACTCAAAGGGCACTAAGCATAGAGTGTGAAAACTGAGTTTCCTTGAGAGCTGCTTGGAAGCCTGATGGTGTGTGAAGTTAGTGAGCCAAATGGAGTTGTTCTCCCACAAGAACCACTCGGCTGATCCTTCTTCAATATGCCCTTCACCAACATGCAGTGTTTCCTTGATTGAATTAGCTCTCACACCAAGATTTGCGTCTAGAGCCTTTGCATTGAGGGCTATCTGAAAACGGCTGTGGCGCTGAAGTTGCCTGTGAATGTGGAGTTGGTGGCATGTGAAACCCGCATGTGGAGCATTCGTTTGTGTGGGATGCTGACCAAGCTTCTTTTCAGTCCTAGGCACACAAAGAGCACTAAGCATAGAGTGTGAAAACTGAGTTTCCTTGAGAGCTGCTTGGAAGCCTGATGGTGTGTGAAGTTAGTGAGCCAAATGGAGTTGTTCTCCCACAAGAACCACTCGGCTGATCCTTCTTCAATATGCCCTTCACCAACATGCAGTGTTTCCTTGATTGAATTAGCTCTCACACCAAGATTTGCGTCTAGAGCCTTTGCATTGAGGGCTATCTGAAAACGGCTGTGGCGCTGAAGTTGCCTGTGAATGTGGAGTTGGTGGCATGTGAAACCCGCATGTGGAGCATTCGTTTGTGTGGGATGCTCTACCAGGTTCATTTCAGTCCTAGCCATACAAAGGGCACTAAGCATAGAGTGTGAAAACTGAGTTTCCTTGAGAGCTGCTTGGAAGCCTGATGGTGTGTGAAGTTAGTGAGCCAAATGGAGTTGTTCTCCCACAAGAACCACTCGGCTGATCCTTCTTCAATATGCCCTTCACCAACATGCAGTGTTTCCTTGATTGAATTAGCTCTCACACCAATATTTGCGTCTAGAGCCTTTGCATTGAGGGCTATCTGAAAACGGCTGTGGCGCTGAAGTTGCCTGTGAATGTGGAGTTGGTGGCATGTGAAACCCGCATGTGGAGCATTCGTTTGTGTGGGATGCTCTACCAGGTTCATTTCAGTCCTAGCAATACAAAGGGCACTAAGCATAGAGTGTGAAAACTGAGTTTCCTTGAGAGCTGCTTGGAAGCCTGATGGTGTGTGAAGTTAGTGAGCCAAATGGAGTTGTTCTCCCACAAGAACCACTCGGCTGATCCTTCTTCAATATGCCCTTCACCAACATGCAGTGTTTCCTTGATTGAATTAGCTCTCACACCAATATTTGCGTCTGGAGCCTTTGCATTGAGGGCTATCTGAAAACGGCTGTTGCGCTGAATTTGCCTGTGAATGTGGAGTTGCTGGCATGTGAAACCCGCATGTGGAGCATTCGTTTGTGTGGGATGCTCTACCAGGTTCATTCCTAGATAATGCACTTAAAGGGCACTAAGCATAGAGTGTGAAAACTGAGTTTCCTTGAGAGCTGCTTGGAAGCCTGATGATGTGTGAAGTTAGTGAGCCAAATGGAGTTGTTCTCCCACAAGAACCACTCGGCTGATCCTTCTTCAGTATGTCCTTCACCAACATGCAGTGTTTCCTTGATTGAATTAGCTCTCACACCAATATTTGCGTCTAGAGCCTTTGCATTGAGGGCTATCTGAAAACGGCTGTGGCGCTGAAGTTGCCTGTGAATGTGGAGTTGGTGGCATGTGAAACCCGCATGTGGAGCATTCGTTTGTGTGGGATGCTGACCAAGCTTCACTTCAGTCCTAGGCACACAAAGAGCACTAAGCATAGAGTGTGAAAACTGAGTTTCCTTGAGAGCTGCTTGGAAGCCTGATGGTTTGTGAAGTTAGTGAGCCAAATGGTGTTGTTCTCCCACAAGAACCACTCGGCTGATCCTTCTTCAATATGCCCTTCACCAACATGCAGTGTTTCCTTGATTGAATTAGCTCTCACACCAATATTTGCGTCTAGAGCCTTTGCATTGAGGGCTATCTGAAAACGGCTGTGGCGCTGAAGTTGCCTGAGAATGTGGAGTTGGTGGCATGTGAAACCCGCATGTGGAGCATTCGTTTGTGTGGGATGCACTACCAGGTTCATTCCTAGATATTGCACTCAAAGGGCACTAAGCATAGAGTGTGAAAACTGAGTTTCCTTGAGAGCTGCTTGGAAGCCTGATGGTGTGTGAAGTTAGTGAGCCAAATGGAGTTGTTCTCCCACAAGAACCACTCGGCTGATCCTTCTTCAATATGCCCTTCACCAACATGCAGTGTTTCCTTGATTGAATTAGCTCTCACACCAATATTTGCGTCTGGAGCCTTTGCATTGAGGGCTATCTGAAAACGGCTGTGGCGCTGAAGTTGCCTGTGAATGTGGAGTTGGTGGCATGTGAAACCCGCATGTGGAGCATTCGTTTGTGTGGGATGCTCTACCAGGTTCATTCCTAGATAATGCACTCAAAGGGCACTAAGCATAGAGTGTGAAAACTGAGTTTCCTTGAGAGCTGCTTGGAAGCCTGATGGTGTGTGAAGTTAGTGAGCCAAATGGAGTTGTTCTCCCACAAGAACCACTCGGCTGATCCTTCTTCAATATGCCCTTCACCAACATGCAATGTTTCCTTGATTGAATTAGCTCTCACACCAATATTTGCGTCTAGAGCCTTTGCATTGAGGGCTATCTGAAAACGGCTGTGGCGCTGAAGTTGCCTGTGAATGTGGAGTTGGTGACATGTGAAACCCGCATGTGGAGCATTCGTTTGTGTGGGATGCTGACCAAGCTTCACTTCAGTCCTAGGCACACAAAGAGCACTAAGCATAGAGTGTGAAAACTGAGTTTCCTTGAGAGCTGCTTGGAAGCCTGATGGTTTGTGAAGTTAGTGAGCCAAATGGTGTTGTTCTCCCACAAGAACCACTCGGCTGATCCTTCTTCAATATGCCCTTCACCAACATGCAGTGTTTCCTTGATTGAATTAGCTCTCACACCAATATTTGCGTCTAGAGCCTTTGCATTGAGGGCTATCTGAAAACGGCTGTGGCGCTGAAGTTGCCTGAGAATGTGGAGTTGGTGGCATGTGAAACCCGCATGTGGAGCATTCGTTTGTGTGGGATGCACTATCAGGTTCATTCCTAGATATTGCACTCAAAGGGCACTAAGCATAGAGTGTGAAAACTGAGTTTCCTTGAGAGCTGCTTGGAAGCCTGATGGTGTGTGAAGTTAGTGAGCCAAATGGAGTTGTTCTCCCACAAGAACCACTCGGCTGATCCTTCTTCAATATGCCCTTCACCAACATGCAGTGTTTCCTTGATTGAATTAGCTCTCACACCAATATTTGCGTCTGGAGCCTTTGCATTGAGGGCTATCTGAAAACGGCTGTGGCGCTGAAGTTGCCTGTGAATGTGGAGTTGGTGGCATGTGAAACCCGCATGTGGAGCATTCGTTTGTGTGGGATGCTCTACCAGGTTCATTCCTAGATAATGCACTCAAAGGGCACTAAGCATAGAGTGTGAAAACTGAGTTTCCTTGAGAGCTGCTTGGAAGCCTGATGGTGTGTGAAGTTAGTGAGCCAAATGGAGTTGTTCTCCCACAAGAACCACTCAGCTGATCCTTCTTCAATATGCCCTTCACCAACATGCAGTGTTTCCTTGATTGAATTAGCTCTCACACCAATATTTGCGTCTAGAGCCTTTGCATTGAGGGCTATCTGAAAACGGCTGTGGCGCTGAAGTTGCCTGTGAATGTGGAGTTGGTGGCATGTGAAACCCGCATGTGGAGCATTCGTTTGTGTGGCATGCGCTACTAGGTTCATTCCTAGATAATGCACTCAAAGGGCACTAAGCATAGAATGTGAAAACTGAGTTTCCTTGAGAGCTGCTTGGAAGCCTGATGGTGTGTGAAGTTAGTGAGCCAAATGGAGTTGTTCTCCCACAAGAACCACTCGGCTGATCCTTCTTCAATATGCCCTTCACCAACATGCAATGTTTCCTTGATTGAATTAGCTCTCACACCAATATTTGCGTCTAGAGCCTTTGCATTGAGGGCTATCTGAAAACGGCTGTGGCGCTGAAGTTGCCTGTGAATGTGGAGTTGGTGGCATGTGAAACCCGCATGTGGAGCATTCGTTTGTGTGGGATGCGCTACTAGGTTCATTCCTAGATAATGCACTCAAAGGGCACTAAGCATAGAATGTGAAAACTGAGTTTCCTTGAGAGCTGCTTGGAAGCCTGATGGTGTGTGAAGTTAGTGAGCCAAATGGAGTTGTTCTCCCACAAGAACACTCGGCTGATCCTTTTTCAATATGCCCTTCACCAACATGCAGTGTTTCCTTGATTGAATTAGCTCTCACACCAAGATTTGCGTCTAGAGCCTTTGCATTGAGGGCTATCTGAAAACGGCTGTGGCGCTGAAGTTGCCTGTGAATGTGGAGTTGGTGGCATGTGAAACCCGCATGTGGAGCATTCGTTTGTGTGGGATGCTCTACCAGGTTCAATCCTAGATAATGCACTCAAAACGGCACTAAACATAGAGTGTGAAAACTGAGTTTCTTGAGAGCTGCTTGGAAGCCTGATGGTGTGTGAAGTTAGTGAGCCAAATGGAGTTGTTCTCCCACAAGAACCACTCGGCTGATCCTTCTTCAATACGCCCTTCACCAACATGCAATGTTTCCTTGATTGAATTAGCTCTCACACCAAGATTTGCGTCTAGAGCCTTTGCATTGAGGGCTATCTGAAAACGGCTGTGGCGCTGAAGTTGCCTGAGAATGTGGAGTTGGTGGCATGTGAAACCCGCATGTGGAGCATTCGTTTGTGTGGGATGCTCTACCAGGTTCATTTCAGTCCTAGCCATACAAAGGGCACTAAGCATAGAATGTGAATACTGAGTTTCCTTGAGAGCTGCTTGGAAGCCTGATGGTGTGTGAAGTTAGTGAGCCAAATGGAGTTGTTCTCCCACAAGAACCACTCGGCTGATCCTTCTTCAATATGCCCTTCACCAACATGCAGTGTTTCCTTGATTGAATTAGCTCTCACACCAATATTTGCGTCTAGAGCCTTTGCATTGAGGGCTATCTGAAAACGGCTGTGGCGCTGAAGTTGCCTGTGAATGTGGAGTTGGTGGCATGTGAAACCCGCATGGGGAGCATTCGTTTGTGTGGGATGCTGACCAAGCTTCTTTTCAGTCCTAGGCACACAAAGAGCACTAAGCATAGAGTGTGAAAACTGAGTTTCCTTGAGAGCTGCTTGGAAGCCTGATGGTGTGTGAAGTTAGTGAGCCAAATGGAGTTGTTCTCCCACAAGAACCACTCGGCTGATCCTTCTTCAATATGCCCTTCACCAACATGCAGTGTTTCCTTGATTGAATTAGCTCTCACACCAATATTTGCGTCTAGAGCCTTTGCATTGAGGGCTATCTGAAAACGGCTGTGGCGCTGAAGTTGCCTGTGAATGTGGAGTTGGTGGCATGTGAAACCCGCATGTGGAGCATTCGTTTGTGTGGCATGCGCTACTAGGTTCATTCCTAGATAATGCACTCAAAGGGCACTAAGCATAGAATGTGAAAACTGAGTTTCCTTGAGAGCTGCTTGGAAGCCTGATGGTGTGTGAAGTTAGTGAGCCAAATGGAGTTGTTCTCCCACAAGAACCACTCGGCTGATCCTTTTTCAATATGCCCTTCACCAACATGCAGTGTTTCCTTGATTGAATTAGCTCTCACACCAAGATTTGCGTCTAGAGCCTTTGCATTGAGGGCTATCTGAAAACGGCTGTGGCGCTGAAGTTGCCTGTGAATGTGGAGTTGGTGGCATGTGAAACCCGCATGTGGAGCATTCGTTTCTGTGGGATGCTCTACCAGGTTCAATCCTAGATAATGCACTCAAACGGCACTAAACATAGAGTGTGAAAACTGAGTTTCCTTGAGAGCTGCTTGGAAGCCTGATGGTGTGTGAAGTTAGTGAGCCAAATGGAGTTGTTCTCCCACAAGAACCACTCGGCTGATCCTTCTTCAATATGCCCTTCACCAACATGCCGTGTTTCCTTGATTGAATTAGCTCTCACACCAATATTTGCGTCTAGAGCCTTTGCATTGAGGGCTATCTGAAAACGGCTGTGGCGCTGAAGTTGCCTGTGAATGTGGAGTTGGTGACATGTGAAACCCGCATGGGGAGCATTCGTTTGTGTGGGATGCTGACCAAGCTTCTTTTCAGTCCTAGGCACACAAAGAGCACTAAGCATAGAGTGTGAAAACTGAGTTTCCTTGAGAGCTGCTTGGAAGCCTGATGGTGTGTGAAGTTAGTGAGCCAAATGGAGTTGTTCTCCCACAAGAACCACTCGGCTGATCCTTCTTCAATATGCCCTTCACCAACATGCAATGTTTCCTTGATTGAATTAGCTCTCACACCAATATTTGCGTCTAGAGCCTTTGCATTGAGGGCTATCTGAAAACGGCTGTGGCGCTGAAGTTGCCTGTGAATGTGGAGTTGGTGGCATGTGAAACCCGCATGTGGAGCATTCGTTTGTGTGGGATGCTCTACCAGGTTCATTTCAGTCCTAGCCATACAAAGGGCACTAAGCATAGAATGTGAATACTGAGTTTCCTTGAGAGCTGCTTGGAAGCCTGATGGTGTGTGAAGTTAGTGAGCCAAATGGAGTTGTTCTCCCACAAGAACCACTCGGCTGATCCTTCTTCAATATGCCCTTCACCAACATGCAATGTTTCCTTGATTGAATTAGCTCTCACACCAATATTTGCGTCTAGAGCCTTTGCATTGAGGGCTATCTGAAAACGGCTGTGGCGCTGAAGTTGCCTGTGAATGTGGAGTTGGTGGCATGTGAAACCCGCATGTGGAGCATTCGTTTGTGTGGGATGCGCTACTAGGTTCATTCCTAGATAATGCACTCAAAGGGCACTAAGCATAGAGTGTGAAAACTGAGTTTCCTTGAGAGCTGCTTGGAAGCCTGATGGTGTGTGAAGTTAGTGAGCCAAATGGAGTTGTTCTCCCACAAGAACCACTCGGCTGATCCTTTTTCAATATGCCCTTCACCAACATGCAGTGTTTCCTTGATTGAATTAGCTCTCACACCAAGATTTGCGTCTAGAGCCTTTGCATTGAGGGCTATCTGAAAACGGCTGTGGCGCTGAAGTTGCCTGTGAATGTGGAGTTGGTGGCATGTGAAACCCGCATGTGGAGCATTCGTTTGTGTGGGATGCTCTACCAGGTTCAATCCTAGATAATGCACTCAAACGGCACTAAACATAGAGTGTGAAAACTGAGTTTCCTTGAGAGCTGCTTGGAAGCCTGATGGTGTGTGAAGTTAGTGAGCCAAATGGAGTTGTTCTCCCACAAGAACCACTCGGCTGATTCTTCTTCAATATGCCCTTCACCAACATGCCGTGTTTCCTTGATTGAATTAGCTCTCACACCAATATTTGCGTCTAGAGCCTTTGCATTGAGGGCTATCTGAAAACGGCTGTGGCGCTGAAGTTGCCTGTGAATGTGGAGTTGGTGACATGTGAAACCCGCATGGGGAGCATTCGTTTGTGTGGGATGCTGACCAAGCTTCTTTTCAGTCCTAGGCACACAAAGAGCACTAAGCATAGAGTGTGAAAACTGAGTTTCCTTGAGAGCTGCTTGGAAGCCTGATGGTGTGTGAAGTTAGTGAGCCAAATGGAGTTGTTCTCCCACAAGAACCACTCGGCTGATCCTTCTTCAATATGCCCTTCACCAACATGCAATGTTTCCTTGATTGAATTAGCTCTCACACCAATATTTGCGTCTAGAGCCTTTGCATTGAGGGCTATCTGAAAACGGCTATGGCGCTGAAGTTGCCTGTGAATGTGGAGTTGGTGGCATGTGAAACCCGCATGGGGAGCATTCGTTTGTGTGGGATGCTGACCAAGCTTCATTTCAGTCCTAGGCACTCAAAGGGCACTAAGCATAGAGTGTGAAAACTGAGTTTCCTTGAGAGCTGCTTGGAAGCCTGATGGTGTGTGAAGTTAGTGAGCCAAATGGAGTTGTTCTCCCACAAGAACCACTCGGCTGATCCTTCTTCAATATGCCCTTCACCAACATGCAATGTTTCCTTGATTGAATTAGCTCTCACACCAATATTTGCGTCTAGAGCCTTTGCATTGAGGGATATCTGAAAACGGCTGTGGCGCTGAAGTTGCCTGTGAATGTGGAGTTGGTGGCATGTGAAACCCGCATGTGGAGCATTCGTTTGTGTGGGATGCTCTACCAGGTTCATTTCAGTCCTAGCCATACAAAGGGCACTAAGCATAGAATGTGAATACTGAGTTTCCTTGAGAGCTGCTTGGAAGCCTGATGGTGTGTGAAGTTAGTGAGCCAAATGGAGTTGTTCTCCCACAAGAACCACTCGGCTGATCCTTCTTCAATATGCCCTTCACCAACATGCAATGTTTCCTTGATTGAATTAGCTCTCACACCAATATTTGCGTCTAGAGCCTTTGCATTGAGGGCTATCTGAAAACGGCTGTGGCGCTGAAGTTGCCTGTGAATGTGGAGTTGGTGGCATGTGAAACCCGCATGTGGAGCATTCGTTTGTGTGGGATGCGCTACTAGGTTCATTCCTAGATAATGCACTCAAAGGGCACTAAGCATAGAATGTGAAAACTGAGTTTCCTTGAGAGCTGCTTGGAAGCCTGATGGTGTGTGAAGTTAGTGAGCCAAATGGAGTTGTTCTCCCACAAGAACCACTCGGCTGATCCTTTTTCAATATGCCCTTCACCAACATGCAGTGTTTCCTTGATTGAATTAGCTCTCACACCAAGATTTGCGTCTAGAGCCTTTGCATTGAGGGCTATCTGAAAACGGCTGTGGCGCTGAAGTTGCCTGTGAATGTGGAGTTGGTGGCATGTGAAACCCGCATGTGGAGCATTCGTTTGTGTGGGATGCTCTACCAGGTTCAATCCTAGATAATGCACTCAAACGGCACTAAACATAGAGTGTGAAAACTGAGTTTCCTTGAGAGCTGCTTGGAAGCCTGATGGTGTGTGAAGTTAGTGAGCCAAATGGAGTTGTTCTCCCACAAGAACCACTCGGCTGATCCTTCTTCAATATGCCCTTCACCAACATGCCGTGTTTCCTTGATTGAATTAGCTCTCACACCAATATTTGCGTCTAGAGCCTTTGCATTGAGGGCTATCTGAAAACGGCTGTGGCGCTGAAGTTGCCTGTGAATGTGGAGTTGGTGACATGTGAAACCCGCATGGGGAGCATTCGTTTGTGTGGGATGCTGACCAAGCTTCTTTTCAGTCCTAGGCACACAAAGAGCACTAAGCATAGAGTGTGAAAACTGAGTTTCCTTGAGAGCTGCTTGGAAGCCTGATGGTGTGTGAAGTTAGTGAGCCAAATGGAGTTGTTCTCCCACAAGAACCACTCGGCTGATCCTTCTTCAATATGCCCTTCACCAACATGCAATGTTTCCTTGATTGAATTAGCTCTCACACCAATATTTGCGTCTAGAGCCTTTGCATTGAGGGCTATCTGAAAACGGCTGTGGCGCTGAAGTTGCCTGTGAATGTGGAGTTGGTGGCATGTGAAACCCGCATGGGGAGCATTCGTTTGTGTGGGATGCTGACCAAGCTTCATTTCAGTCCTAGGCACTCAAAGGGCACTAAGCATAGAGTGTGAAAACTGAGTTTCCTTGAGAGCTGCTTGGAAGCCTGATGGTGTGTGAAGTTAGTGAGCCAAATGGAGTTGTTCTCCCACAAGAACCACTCGGCTGATCCTTCTTCAATATGCCCTTCACCAACATGCCGTGTTTCCTTGATTGAATTAGCTCTCACACCAATATTTGCGTCTAGAGCCTTTGCATTGAGGGCTATCTGAAAACGGCTGTGGCGCTGAAGTTGCCTGTGAATGTGGAGTTGGTGGCATGTGAAACCCGCATGTGGAGCATTCGTTTGTGTGGGATGCGCTACTAGGTTCATTCCTAGATAATGCACTCAAAGGGCACTAAGCATAGAATGTGAAAACTGAGTTTCCTTGAGAGCTGCTTGGAAGCCTGATGGTGTGTGAAGTTAGTGAGCCAAATGGAGTTGTTCTCCCACAAGAACCACTCGGCTGATCCTTTTTCAATATGCCCTTCACCAACATGCAGTGTTTCCTTGATTGAATTAGCTCTCACATCAAGATTTGCGTCTAGAGCCTTTGCATTGAGGGCTATCTGAAAACGGCTGTGGCGCTGAAGTTGCCTGTGAATGTGGAGTTGGTGGCATGTGAAACCCGCATGTGGAGCATTCGTTTGTGTGGGATGCTCTACCAGGTTCAATCCTAGATAATGCACTCAAACGGCACTAAACATAGAGTGTGAAAACTGAGTTTCCTTGAGAGCTGCTTGGAAGCCTGATGGTGTGTGAAGTTAGTGAGCCAAATGGAGTTGTTCTCCCACAAGAACCACTCGGCTGATCCTTCTTCAATATGCCCTTCACCAACATGCCGTGTTTCCTTGATTGAATTAGCTCTCACACCAATATTTGCGTCTAGAGCCTTTGCATTGAGGGCTATCTGAAAACGGCTGTGGCGCTGAAGTTGCCTGTGAATGTGGAGTTGGTGACATGTGAAACCCGCATGGGGAGCATTCGTTTGTGTGGGATGCTGACCAAGCTTCTTTTCAGTCCTAGGCACACAAAGAGCACTAAGCATAGAGTGTGAAAACTGAGTTTCCTTGAGAGCTGCTTGGAAGCCTGATGGTGTGTGAAGTTAGTGAGCCAAATGGAGTTGTTCTCCCACAAGAACCACTCGGCTGATCCTTCTTCAATATGCCCTTCACCAACATGCAATGTTTCCTTGATTGAATTAGCTCTCACACCAATATTTGCGTCTAGAGCCTTTGCATTGAGGGCTATCTGAAAACGGCTGTGGCGCTGAAGTTGCCTGTGAATGTGGAGTTGGTGGCATGTGAAACCCGCATGTGGAGCATTCGTTTGTGTGGGATGCTCTACCAGGTTCATTTCAGTCCTAGCCATACAAAGGGCACTAAGCATAGAATGTGAATACTGAGTTTCCTTGAGAGCTGCTTGGAAGCCTGATGGTGTGTGAAGTTAGTGAGCCAAATGGAGTTGTTCTCCCACAAGAACCACTCGGCTGATCCTTCTTCAATATGCCCTTCACCAACATGCAATGTTTCCTTGATTGAATTAGCTCTCACACCAATATTTGCGTCTAGAGCCTTTGCATTGAGGGCTATCTGAAAACGGCTGTGGCGCTGAAGTTGCCTGTGAATGTGGAGTTGGTGGCATGTGAAACCCGCATGTGGAGCATTCGTTTGTGTGGGATGCGCTACTAGGTTCATTCCTAGATAATGCACTCAAAGGGCACTAAGCATAGAATGTGAAAACTGAGTTTCCTTGAGAGCTGCTTGGAAGCCTGATGGTGTGTGAAGTTAGTGAGCCAAATGGAGTTGTTCTCCCACAAGAACCACTCGGCTGATCCTTTTTCAATATGCCCTTCACCAACATGCAGTGTTTCCTTGATTGAATTAGCTCTCACACCAAGATTTGCGTCTAGAGCCTTTGCATTGAGGGCTATCTGAAAACGGCTGTGGCGCTGAAGTTGCCTGTGAATGTGGAGTTGGTGGCATGTGAAACCCGCATGTGGAGCATTCGTTTGTGTGGGATGCTCTACCAGGTTCAATCCTAGATAATGCACTCAAACGGCACTAAACATAGAGTGTGAAAACTGAGTTTCCTTGAGAGCTGCTTGGAAGCCTGATGGTGTGTGAAGTTAGTGAGCCAAATGGAGTTGTTCTCCCACAAGAACCACTCGGCTGATCCTTCTTCAATATGCCCTTCACCAACATGCCGTGTTTCCTTGATTGAATTAGCTCTCACACCAATATTTGCGTCTAGAGCCTTTGCATTGAGGGCTATCTGAAAACGGCTGTGGCGCTGAAGTTGCCTGTGAATGTGGAGTTGGTGACATGTGAAACCCGCATGGGGAGCATTCGTTTGTGTGGGATGCTGACCAAGCTTCTTTTCAGTCCTAGGCACACAAAGAGCACTAAGCATAGAGTGTGAAAACTTAGTTTCCTTGAGAGCTGCTTGGAAGCCTGATGGTGTGTGAAGTTAGTGAGCCAAATGGAGTTGTTCTCCCACAAGAACCACTCGGCTGATCCTTCTTCAATATGCCCTTCACCAACATGCAATGTTTCCTTGATTGAATTAGCTCTCACACCAATATTTGCGTCTAGAGCCTTTGCATTGAGGGCTATCTGAAAACGGCTGTGGCGCTGAAGTTGCCTGTGAATGTGGAGTTGGTGGCATGTGAAACCCGCATGGGGAGCATTCGTTTGTGTGGGATGCTGACCAAGCTTCATTTCAGTCCTAGGCACTCAAAGGGCACTAAGCATAGAGTGTGAAAACTGAGTTTCCTTGAGAGCTGCTTGGAAGCCTGATGGTGTGTGAAGTTAGTGAGCCAAATGGAGTTGTTCTCCCACAAGAACCACTCGGCTGATCCTTCTTCAATATGCCCTTCACCAACATGCAATGTTTCCTTGATTGAATTAGCTCTCACACCAATATTTGCGTCTAGAGCCTTTGCATTGAGGGCTATCTGAAAACGGCTGTGGCGCTGAAGTTGCCTGTGAATGTGGAGTTGGTGGCATGTGAAACCCGCATGTGGAGCATTCGTTTGTGTGGGATGCTCTACCAGGTTCATTTCAGTCCTAGCCATACAAAGGGCACTAAGCATAGAATGTGAATACTGAGTTTCCTTGAGAGCTGCTTGGAAGCCTGATGGTGTGTGAAGTTAGTGAGCCAAATGGAGTTGTTCTCCCACAAGAACCACTCGGCTGATCCTTCTTCAATATGCCCTTCACCAACATGCAATGTTTCCTTGATTGAATTAGCTCTCACACCAATATTTGCGTCTAGAGCCTTTGCATTGAGGGCTATCTGAAAACGGCTGTGGCGCTGAAGTTGCCTGTGAATGTGGAGTTGGTGGCATGTGAAACCCGCATGTGGAGCATTCGTTTGTGTGGGATGCGCTACTAGGTTCATTCCTAGATAATGCACTCAAAGGGCACTAAGCATAGAATGTGAAAACTGAGTTTCCTTGAGAGCTGCTTGGAAGCCTGATGGTGTGTGAAGTTAGTGAGCCAAATGGAGTTGTTCTCCCACAAGAACCACTCGGCTGATCCTTTTTCAATATGCCCTTCACCAACATGCAGTGTTTCCTTGATTGAATTAGCTCTCACACCAAGATTTGCGTCTAGAGCCTTTGCATTGAGGGCTATCTGAAAACGGCTGTGGCGCTGAAGTTGCCTGTGAATGTGGAGTTGGTGGCATGTGAAACCCGCATGTGGAGCATTCGTTTGTGTGGGATGCTCTACCAGGTTCAATCCTAGATAATGCACTCAAACGGCACTAAACATAGAGTGTGAAAACTGAGTTTCCTTGAGAGCTGCTTGGAAGCCTGATGGTGTGTGAAGTTAGTGAGCCAAATGGAGTTGTTCTCCCACAAGAACCACTCGGCTGATCCTTCTTCAATATGCCCTTCACCAACATGCCGTGTTTCCTTGATTGAATTAGCTCTCACACCAATATTTGCGTCTAGAGCCTTTGCATTGAGGGCTATCTGAAAACGGCTGTGGCGCTGAAGTTGCCTGTGAATGTGGAGTTGGTGACATGTGAAACCCGCATGGGGAGCATTCGTTTGTGTGGGATGCTGACCAAGCTTCTTTTCAGTCCTAGGCACACAAAGAGCACTAAGCATAGAGTGTGAAAACTGAGTTTCCTTGAGAGCTGCTTGGAAGCCTGATGGTGTGTGAAGTTAGTGAGCCAAATGGAGTTGTTCTCCCACAAGAACCACTCGGCTGATCCTTCTTCAATATGCCCTTCACCAACATGCAATGTTTCCTTGATTGAATTAGCTCTCACACCAATATTTGCGTCTAGAGCCTTTGCATTGAGGGCTATCTGAAAACGGCTGTGGCGCTGAAGTTGCCTGTGAATGTGGAGTTGGTGGCATGTGAAACCCGCATGTGGAGCATTCGTTTGTGTGGGATGCTCTACCAGGTTCATTTCAGTCCTAGCCATACAAAGGGCACTAAGCATAGAATGTGAATACTGAGTTTCCTTGAGAGCTGCTTGGAAGCCTGATGGTGTGTGAAGTTAGTGAGCCAAATGGAGTTGTTCTCCCACAAGAACCACTCGGCTGATCCTTCTTCAATATGCCCTTCACCAACATGCAATGTTTCCTTGATTGAATTAGCTCTCACACCAATATTTGCGTCTAGAGCCTTTGCATTGAGGGCTATCTGAAAACGGCTGTGGCGCTGAAGTTGCCTGTGAATGTGGAGTTGGTGGCATGTGAAACCCGCATGTGGAGCATTCGTTTGTGTGGGATGCGCTACTAGGTTCATTCCTAGATAATGCACTCAAAGGGCACTAAGCATAGAATGTGAAAACTGAGTTTCCTTGAGAGCTGCTTGGAAGCCTGATGGTGTGTGAAGTTAGTGAGCCAAATGGAGTTGTTCTCCCACAAGAACCACTCGGCTGATCCTTTTTCAATATGCCCTTCACCAACATGCAGTGTTTCCTTGATTGAATTAGCTCTCACACCAAGATTTGCGTCTAGAGCCTTTGCATTGAGGGCTATCTGAAAACGGCTGTGGCGCTGAAGTTGCCTGTGAATGTGGAGTTGGTGGCATGTGAAACCCGCATGTGGAGCATTCGTTTGTGTGGGATGCTCTACCAGGTTCAATCCTAGATAATGCACTCAAACGGCACTAAACATAGAGTGTGAAAACTGAGTTTCCTTGAGAGCTGCTTGGAAGCCTGATGGTGTGTGAAGTTAGTGAGCCAAATGGAGTTGTTCTCCCACAAGAACCACTCGGCTGATCCTTCTTCAATATGCCCTTCACCAACATGCCGTGTTTCCTTGATTGAATTAGCTCTCACACCAATATTTGCGTCTAGAGCCTTTGCATTGAGGGCTATCTGAAAACGGCTGTGGCGCTGAAGTTGCCTGTGAATGTGGAGTTGGTGACATGTGAAACCCGCATGGGGAGCATTCGTTTGTGTGGGATGCTGACCAAGCTTCTTTTCAGTCCTAGGCACACAAAGAGCACTAAGCATAGAGTGTGAAAACTGAGTTTCCTTGAGAGCTGCTTGGAAGCCTGATGGTGTGTGAAGTTAGTGAGCCAAATGGAGTTGTTCTCCCACAAGAACCACTCGGCTGATCCTTCTTCAATATGCCCTTCACCAACATGCAATGTTTCCTTGATTGAATTAGCTCTCACACCAATATTTGCGTCTAGAGCCTTTGCATTGAGGGCTATCTGAAAACGGCTGTGGCGCTGAAGTTGCCTGTGAATGTGGAGTTGGTGGCATGTGAAACCCGCATGTGGAGCATTCGTTTGTGTGGGATGCTCTACCAGGTTCATTTCAGTCCTAGCCATACAAAGGGCACTAAGCATAGAATGTGAATACTGAGTTTCCTTGAGAGCTGCTTGGAAGCCTGATGGTGTGTGAAGTTAGTGAGCCAAATGGAGTTGTTCTCCCACAAGAACCACTCGGCTGATCCTTCTTCAATATGCCCTTCACCAACATGCAATGTTTCCTTGATTGAATTAGCTCTCACACCAATATTTGCGTCTAGAGCCTTTGCATTGAGGGCTATCTGAAAACGGCTGTGGCGCTGAAGTTGCCTGTGAATGTGGAGTTGGTGGCATGTGAAACCCGCATGTGGAGCATTCGTTTGTGTGGGATGCGCTACTAGGTTCATTCCTAGATAATGCACTCAAAGGGCACTAAGCATAGAATGTGAAAACTGAGTTTCCTTGAGAGCTGCTTGGAAGCCTGATGGTGTGTGAAGTTAGTGAGCCAAATGGAGTTGTTCTCCCACAAGAACCACTCGGCTGATCCTTTTTCAATATGCCCTTCACCAACATGCAGTGTTTCCTTGATTGAATTAGCTCTCACACCAATATTTGCGTCTAGAGCCTTTGCATTGAGGGCTATCTGAAAACGGCTGTGGCGCTGAAGTTGCCTGTGAATGTGGAGTTGGTGGCATGTGAAACCCGCATGTGGAGCATTCGTTTGTGTGGGATGCTCTACCAGGTTCAATCCTAGATAATGCACTCAAACGGCACTAAACATAGAGTGTGAAAACTGAGTTTCCTTGAGAGCTGCTTGGAAGCCTGATGGTGTGTGAAGTTAGTGAGCCAAATGGAGTTGTTCTCCCACAAGAACCACTCGGCTGATCCTTCTTCAATATGCCCTTCACCAACATGCCGTGTTTCCTTGATTGAATTAGCTCTCACACCAATATTTGCGTCTAGAGCCTTTGCATTGAGGGCTATCTGAAAACGGCTGTGGCGCTGAAGTTGCCTGTGAATGTGGAGTTGGTGACATGTGAAACCCGCATGGGGAGCATTCGTTTGTGTGGGATGCTGACCAAGCTTCTTTTCAGTCCTAGGCACACAAAGAGCACTAAGCATAGAGTGTGAAAACTGAGTTTCCTTGAGAGCTGCTTGGAAAGCCTGATGGTATGTGAAGTTAGTGAGCCAAATGGAGTTGTTCTCCCACAAGAACCACTCGGCTGATCCTTCTTCAATATGCCCTTCACCAACATGCAATGTTTCCTTGATTGAATTAGCTCTCACACCAATATTTGCGTCTAGAGCCTTTGCATTGAGGGCTATCTGAAAACGGCTGTGGCGCTGAAGTTGCCTGTGAATGTGGAGTTGGTGGCATGTGAAACCCGCATGGGGAGCATTCGTTTGTGTGGGATGCTGACCAAGCTTCATTTCAGTCCTAGGCACTCAAAGGGCACTAAGCATAGAGTGTGAAAACTGAGTTTCCTTGAGAGCTGCTTGGAAGCCTGATGGTGTGTGAAGTTAGTGAGCCAAATGGAGTTGTTCTCCCACAAGAACCACTCGGCTGATCCTTCTTCAATATGCCCTTCACCAACATGCCGTGTTTCCTTGATTGAATTAGCTCTCACACCAATATTTGCATCTAGAGCCTTTGCATTGAGGGCTATCTGAAAACGGCTGTGGCGCTGAAGTTGCCTGAGAATGTGGAGTTGGTGGCATGTGAAACCCGCATGTGGAGCATTCGTTTGTGTGGGAGAGGGCTATCTGAAAACGGCTGTGGCACTGAAGTTGCCTGAGAATGTGGAGTTGGTGGCATGTTAAACCCGCATGTGGAGCATTCGTTTGTGTGGGATGCTCTACCAGGTTCATTTCAGTCCTAGCCATACAAAGGGCACTAAGCATAGAATGTGAATACTGAGTTTCCTTGAGAGCTGCTTGGAAGCCTGATGGTGTGTGAAGTTAGTGAGCCAAATGGAGTTGTTCTCCCACAAGAACCACTCGGCTGATCCTTCTTCAATATGCCCTTCACCAACATGCAATGTTTCCTTGATTGAATTAGCTCTCACACCAATATTTGCGTCTAGAGCCTTTGCATTGAGAGCTATCTGAAAACGGCTGTGGCGCTGAAGTTGCCTGTGAATGTGGAGTTGGTGGCATGTGAAACCCGCATGTGGAGCATTCGTTTGTGTGGGATGCGCTACTAGGTTCATTCCTAGATA
Source organism: Ochotona princeps (assembly GCF_030435755.1). Lineage (NCBI taxonomy): Eukaryota > Metazoa > Chordata > Mammalia > Lagomorpha > Ochotonidae > Ochotona > Ochotona princeps. The sequence goes on from NW_026697771.1 coordinate 19,664, forward strand.
ATGCACTCAAAGGGCACTAAGCATAGAATGTGAAAACTGAGTTTCCTTGAGAGCTGCTTGGAAGCCTGATGGTGTGTGAAGTTAGTGAGCCAAATGGAGTTGTTCTCCCACAAGAACCACTCGGCTGATCCTTTTTCAATATGCCCTTCACCAACATGCAGTGTTTCCTTGATTGAATTAGCTCTCACACCAAGATTTGCGTCTAGAGCCTTTGCATTGAGGGCTATCTGAAACGGCTGTGGCGCTGAAGTTGCCTGTGAATGTGGAGTTGGTGGCATGTGAAACCCGCATGTGGAGCATTCGTTTGTGTGGGATGCTCTACCAGGTTCAATCCTAGATAATGCACTCAAACGGCACTAAACATAGAGTGTGAAAACTGAGTTTCCTTGAGAGCTGCTTGGAAGCCTGATGGTGTGTGAAGTTAGTGAGCCAAATGGAGTTGTTCTCCCACAAGAACCACTCGGCTGATCCTTCTTCAATATGCCCTTCACCAACATGCCGTGTTTTCCTTGATTGAATTAGCTCTCACACCAATATTTGCGTCTAGAGCCTTTGCATTGAGGGCTATCTGAAAACGGCTGTGGCGCTGAAGTTGCCTGTGAATGTGGAGTTGGTGACATGTGAAACCCGCATGGGGAGCATTCGTTTGTGTGGGATGCTGACCAAGCTTCTTTTCAGTCCTAGGCACACAAAGAGCACTAAGCATAGAGTGTGAAAACTGAGTTTCCTTGAGAGCTGCTTGGAAGCCTGATGGTGTGTGAAGTTAGTGAGCCAAATGGAGTTGTTCTCCCACAAGAACCACTCGGCTGATCCTTCTTCAATATGCCCCTTCACCAACATGCAATGTTTCCTTGATTGAATTAGCTCTCACACCAATATTTGCGTCTAGAGCCTTTGCATTGAGGGCTATCTGAAAACGGCTGTGGCGCTGAAGTTGCCTGTGAATGTGGAGTTGGTGGCATGTGAAACCCGCATGGGGAGCATTCGTTTGTGTGGGATGCTGACCAAGCTTCATTTCAGTCCTAGGCACTCAAAGGGCACTAAGCATAGAGTGTGAAAACTGAGTTTCCTTGAGAGCTGCTTGGAAGCCTGATGGTGTGTGAAGTTAGTGAGCCAAATGGAGTTGTTCTCCCACAAGAACCACTCGGCTGATCCTTCTTCAATATGCCCTTCACCAACATGCAATGTTTCCTTGATTGAATTAGCTCTCACACCAATATTTGCGTCTAGAGCCTTTGCATTGAGGGCTATCTGAAAACGGCTGTGGCGCTGAAGTTGCCTGTGAATGTGGAGTTGGTGGCATGTGAAACCCGCATGTGGAGCATTCGTTTGTGTGGGATGCTCTACCAGGTTCATTTCAGTCCTAGCCATACAAAGGGCACTAAGCCTAGAGTGTGAAAACTGAGTTTCCTTGAGAGCTGCTTGGAAGCCTGATGGTGTGTGAAGTTAGTGAGCCAAATGGAGTTGTTCTCCCACAAGAACCACTCGGCTGATCCTTCTAAAATATGCCCTTCACCAACATGCAATGTTTCCTTGATTGAATTAGCTCTCACACCAATATTTGCGTCTAGAGCCTTTGCATTGAGGGCTATCTGAAAACGGCTGTGGCGCTGAAGTTGCCTGTGAATGTGGAGTTGGTGGCATGTGAAACCCGCATGTGGAGCATTCGTTTGTGTGGGATGCGCTACTAGGTTCATTCCTAGATAATGCACTCAAAGGGCACTAAGCATAGAATGTGAAAACTGAGTTTCCTTGAGAGCTGCTTGGAAGCCTGATGGTGTGTGAAGTTAGTGAGCCAAATGGAGTTGTTCTCCCACAAGAACCACTCGGCTGATCCTTTTTCAATATGCCCTTCACCAACATTGCAGTGTTTCCTTGATTGAATTAGCTCTCACACCAAGATTTGCATCTAGAGCCTTTGCATTGAGGGCTATCTGAAAACGGCTGTGGCGCTGAAGTTGCCTGTGAATGTGGAGTTGGTGGCATGTGAAACCCGCATGTGGAGCATTCGTTTGTGTGGGATGCTCTACCAGGTTCAATCCTAGATAATGCACTCAAACGGCACTAAACATAGAGTGTGAAAACTGAGTTTCCTTGAGAGCTGCTTGGAAGCCTGATGGTGTGTGAAGTTAGTGAGCCAAATGGAGTTGTTCTCCCACAAGAACCACTCGGCTGATCCTTCTTCAATATGCCCTTCACCAACATGCCGTGTTTCCTTGATTGAATTAGCTCTCACACCAATATTTGCGTCTAGAGCCTTTGCATTGAGGGCTATCTGAAAACGGCTGTGGCGCTGAAGTTGCCTGTGAATGTGGAGTTGGTGACATGTGAAACCCGCA
>NW_026697772.1:0-26751 GCF_030435755.1 Ochotona princeps
CAAGAACCACTCGGCTGATCCTTCTTCAATATGCCCTTCACCAACATGCAGTGTTTCCTTGATTGAATTAGCTCTCACACCAATATTTGCGTCTAGAGCCTTTTCATTGAGGGCTACCTGAAAACGGCTGTGGCGCTGAAGTTGCCTGAGTATGTGGAGTTGGTGGCATGTGAAACCCGCATGTGGAGCATTCGTTTGTGTGGGATGCTCTACCAGGTTCATTGCTAGATAATGCACTCAAAGGGCACTAAGCATAGAGTGTGAAAACTGAGTTTCCTTGAGAGCTGCTTGGAAGCCTGATGGTGTGTGAAGTTAGTGAGCCAAATGGAGTTGTTCTCCCACAAGAAGCACTCGGCTGATCCTTCTTCAATATGCCCTTCACCAACATGCAGTGTTTCCTTGATTGAATTAGCTCTCACACCAATATTTGCGTCTAGAGCCTTTGCATTGAGGGCTATCTGAAAACGGCTGTGGCGCTGAAGTTGTCTGTGAATGTGGAGTTGGTGGCATGTGAAACCCGCATGTGGAGCATTCGTTTGTGTGGGATGCTCACCAAGCTACATTTCAGTCCAAGGCATTCAAAGGGCACTAAGCATAGAGTGTGTAAACTGAGTTTCCTTGAGAGCTGCTTGGAAGCCTGATGGTGTGTGAAGTTAGTGAGCCAAATGGAGTTGTTCTCCCACAAGAACCACTCGGCTGATCTTTCTTCAATATGCCCTTCACCAACATGCAGTGTTTCCTTGATTGAATTAGCTCTCACACCAATATTTGCGTCTAGAGCCTTTGCATTGAGGGCTATCTGAAAACGGCTATGGCGCTGAAGTTGGCTGTGAATGTGGAGTTGGTGGCATGTGAAACCCGCATGTGGAGCATTCGTTTCTGTGGGATGCTCACCAAGCTACATTTCAGTCTTAGGCACTCAAAGGGCACTAAGCCTAGAGTGTGAAAACTGAGTTTCCTTGAGAGCTGCTTGGAAGCCTGATGGTGTGTGAAGTTAGTGAGCCAAATGGAGTTGTTCTCCCACAAGAACCACTCGGCTGATCTTTCTTCAATATGCCCTTCACCAACATGCAGTGTTTCCTTGATTGAATTAGGTCTCACACCAATATTTGCGTCTAGAGCCTTTGCATTGAGGCCTATCTGAAAATGGCTGTGGCTCTGAAGTTGTCTGTGAATGTGGAGTTGGTGGCATGTGAAACCCGCATGTGGAGCATTCATTTGTGTGGTATGCTCTACCAGGTTCATTGCTAGATAATGCACTCAAAGGGCACTAAGCATAGAGTGTGAAAACTGAGTTTCCTTGAGAGCTGCTTGGAAGCCAGATGGTGTGTGAAGTTAGTGAGCCAAATGGAGTTGTTCTCCCACAAGAAGCACTCGGCTGATCCTTCTTCAATATGCCCTTCACCAACATGCAGTGTTTCCTTGATTGAATTAGGTCTCACACCAATATTTGCGTCTAGAGCCTTTGCATTGAGGGCTATCTGAAAACGGCTGTGGCGCTGAAGTTGCCTGAGAATGTGGAGTTGGTGGCAAGTGAAACCCGCATGTGGAGCATTTGTAAGTGTGGGATGCTCACCAAGCTTCATTTCAGTCCAAGGCACACAAAGGGCACTAAGCCTAGAGTGTGAAAACTGAGTTTCCTTGAGAGCTGCTTGGAAGCCTGATGGTGTGTGAAGTTAGTGAGCCAAATGGAGTTGTTCTCCCACAAGAACCACTCGGCTGATCCTACTTCAATATGCCCTTCACCAACATGCAGTGTTTCCTTGATTGAATTAGCTCTCACACCAATATTTGCGTCTAGAGCCTTTGCATTGAGGGCTACCTGAAAACGGCTGTGGCGCTGAAGTTGCCTGAGAATGTGGAGTTGGTGGCATGTGAAACCCGCATGTGGAGCATTCGTTTGTGTGGGATGCTCACCAAGCTTCATTTCAGTCTTAGACACTCAAACGGCAGAAAGCCTAGAGTGTGAAAACTGAGTTTGCTTGAGAGCTGCTTGGAAGCCTGATGGCGTGTGAAGTTAGTGAGCCAAATGGAGTTGTTCTCCCACAAGAACCACTCGGCTGATCCTTCTTCAATATGCCCTTCACCAACATGCAGTGTTTCCTTGATTGAATTAGCTCTCACACCAATATTTGCGTCTAGAGCCTTTGCATTGAGGGCTATCTGAAAACGGCTGTGGCGCTGAAGTTGCCTGTGAATGTGAGTTGTGGCATGTGAAACCCGCAAGTGGAGCATTCGTTTGTGTGGGATGCTTACCAGGTTCATTCCTAGATAATGCACTCAAACGACACTAAGCATAGAGTGTGAAAACTGAGTTTCCTTGAGAGCTGCTTGGAAGCCTGATGGTGTGTGAAGTTAGTGAGCCAAATGGAGTTGTTCTCCCACAAGAACCACTCGGCTGATCCTTCTTCAATATGCCCTTCACCAACATGCAGTGTTTCCTTGATTGAATTAGCTCTCACACCAATATTTGCGTCTAGAGCCTTTTCATTGAGGGCTACCTGAAAACGGCTGTGGCGCTGAAGTTGCCTGAGAATGTGGAGTTGGTGGCATGTGAAACCCGCATGTGGAGCATTCGTTTGTGTGGGATGCTCTACCAGGTTCATTGCTAGATAATGCACTCAAAGGGCACTAAGCATAGAGTGTGAAAACTGAGTTTCCTTGAGAGCTGCTTGGAAGCCTGATGGTGTGTGAAGTTAGTGAGCCAAATGGAGTTGTTCTCCCACAAGAAGCACTCGGCTGATCTTTCTTCAATATGCCCTTCACCAACATGCAGTGTTTCCTTGATTGAATTAGGTCTCACACCAATATTTGCGTCTAGAGCCTTTGCATTGAGGGCTATCTGAAAACGGCTGTGGCGCTGAAGTTGCTGTGAATGTGGAGTTGGTGGCATGTGAAACCCGCATGTGGAGCATTCGTTTGTGTGGGATGCTCACCAAGCTACATTTCAGTCCAAGGCATTCAAAGGGCACTAAGCATAGAGTGTGTAAACTGAGTTTCCTTGAGAGCTGCTTGGAAGCCTGATGGTGTGTGAAGTTAGTGAGCCAAATGGAGTTGTTCTCCCACAAGAACCACTCGGCTGATCTTTCTTCAATATGCCCTTCACCAACATGCAGTGTTTCCTTGATTGAATTAGCTCTCACACCAATATTTGCGTCTAGAGCCTTTGCATTGAGGGCTATCTGAAAACGGCTGTGGCGCTGAAGTTGGCTGTGAATGTGGAGTTGGTGGCATGTGAAACCCGCATGTGGAGCATTCGTTTGTGTGGGATGCTCACCAAGCTACATTTCAGTCCAAGGCATTCAAAGGGCACTAAGCATAGAGTGTGAAAACTGAGTTTCCTTGAGAGCTGCTTGGAAGCCTGATGGTGTGTGAATTTAGTGAGCCAAATGGAGTTGTTCTCCCACAAGAACCACTCGGCTGATCCTTCTTCAATATGCCCTTCACCAACATGCAGTGTTTCCTTGATTGAATTAGCTCTCACACCAATATTTGTGTCTAGAGCCTTTGCATTGAGGGCTATCTGAAAATGGCTGTGGTGCTGAAGTTGCCTGTGAATGTGGAGTTGGTGGCATGTGAAACCCGCATGTGGAGCATTCATTTGTGTGGTATGCTCTACCAGGTTCATTGCTAGATAATGCACTCAAAGGGCACTAAGCATAGAGTGTGAAAACTGAGTTTCCTTGAGAGCTGATTGGAAGCCAGATGGTGTGTGAAGTTAGTGAGCCAAATGGAGTTGTTCTCCACAAGAACCACTCGGCTGATCCTTCTTCAATATGCCCTTCACCAACATGCAGTGTTTCCTTGATTGAATTAGCTCTCACACCAATATTTGCGTCTAGAGCCTTTGCATTGAGGGCTATCTGAAAATGGCTTTGGCGCTGACGTTGGCTGTGAATGTGGAGTTGGTGGCATGTGAAACCCGCAAGTGGAGCATTCGTTTGTGTGGGATGCTCACCAAGCTACATTTCAGTCCAAGGCATTCAAAGGGCACTAAGCCTAGAGTGTGAAAACTGAGTTTACTTGAGAGCTGCTTGGAAGCCTGATGGTGTGTGAAGTTAGTGAGCCAAATGGAGTTGTTCTCCCACAAGAACCACTCGGCTGATCCTTCTTCAATATGCCCTTCACCAACATGCAGTGTTTCCTTGATTGAATTAGCTCTCACACCAATATTTGCGTCTAGAGCCTTTGCATTGAGGGCTATCTGAAAACGGCTGTGGTGCTGAAGTTGGCTGTGAATGTGGAGTTGGTGGCATGTGAAACCCGCATGTGGAGCATTCATTTGTATGGGATGCTCTACCAGGTTCATTGCTAGATAATGCACTCAAAGGGCACTAAGCATAGAGTGTGAAAACTGAGTTTCCTTGAGAGCTGCTTGGAAGCCTGATGGTGTGTGAAGTTAGTGAGCCAAATGGAGTTGTTCTCCCACAAGAACCACTCGGCTGATCCTTTTTCAATATGCCCGTCACCAACATGAAGTGCTTCCTTGATTGAATTAGCTCTCACACCAATATTTGCGTCTAGAGCCTTTGCATTGAGGGCTAACTGAAAACGGCTGTGGCGCTGAAGTTGCCTGAGAATGTGGAGTTGGTGGCATGTGAAACCCGCATGTGGAGCATTCGTTTGTGTGGGATGCTCACCAAGCTACATTTCAGTCTTAGGCACTCAAAGGGCACTAAGCCTAGAGTGTGTAAACTGAGTTTCCTTGCGAGCTGCTTGGAAGCCTGATGGTGTGTGAAGTTAGTGAGCCAAATGGAGTTGTTCTCCCACAAGAACCACTCGGCTGATCTTTCTTCAATATGCCCTTCACCAACATGCAGTGTTTCCTTGATTGAATTAGCTCTCACACCAATATTTGCGTCTAGAGCCTTTGCATTGAGGGCTATCTGAAAACGGCTGTGGCGCTTAAGTTGCCTGTGAATGTGGAGTTGGTGGCATGTGAAACCCGCATGTGGAGCATTCGTTTGTGTGGGATGCTCACCAAGCTACATTTCAGTCCAAGGCATTCAAAGGGCACTAAGCATAGAGTGTGAAAACTGAGTTTCCTTGAGAGCTGCTTGGAAGCCTGATGGTGTGTGAAGTTAGTGAGCCAAATGGAGTTGTTCTCCCACAAGAACCACTCGGCTGATCCTTCTTCAATATGCCCTTCACCAACATGCAGTGTTTCCTTGATTGAATTAGCTCTCACACCAATATTTGCGTCTAGAGCCTTTGCATTGAGGGCTATCTGAAAATGGCTGTGGTGCTGAAGTTGTCTGTGAATGTGGAGTTGGTGGCATGTGAAACCCGCATGTGGAGCATTCATTTGTGTGGTATGCTCTACCAGGTTCATTGCTAGATAATGCACTCAAAGGGCACTAAGCATAGAGTGTGAAAACTGAGTTTCCTTGAGAGCTGCTTGGAAGCCAGATGGTGTGTGAAGTTAGTGAGCCAAATGGAGTTGTTCTCCCACAAGAAGCACTCGGCTGATCCTTCTTCAATATGCCCTTCACCAACATGCAGTGTTTCCTTGATTGAATTAGCTCTCACACCAATATTTTCTTCTAGAGCCTTTGCATTGAGGGCTATCTGAAAACGGCTGTGGCGCTGAAGTTGGCTGTGAATGTGGAGTTGGTGGCATGTGAAACAAGCATGTGGAGCATTCGTTTGTGTGGGATGCTCACCAAGCTACATTTCAGTCCAAGGCTTTCAAAGAGCACTAAGCATAGAGTGTGTAAACTGAGTTTCCTTGAGAGCTGCTTGGAAGCCTGATGGTGTGTGAAGTTAGTGAGCCAAATGGAGTTGTTCTCCCACAAGAACCACTCGGCTGATCTTTCTTCAATATGCCCTTCACCAACATGCAGTGTTTCCTTGATTGAATTAGCTCTCACACCAATATTTGCGTCTAGAGCCTTTGCATTGAGGGCTATCTGAAAATGGCTGTGGTGCTGAAGTTGCCTGTGAATGTGGAGTTGGTGGCATGTGAAACCCGCATGTGGAGCATTCATTTGTGTGGTATGCTCTACAGGTTCATTGCTAGATAATGCACTCAAAGGGCACTAAGCATAGAGTGTGAAAACTGAGTTTCCTTGAGAGCTGCTTGGAAGCCTGATGGTGTGTGAAGTTAGTGAGCCAAATGGAGTTGTTCTCCCACAAGAACCACTCGGCTGATCCTTCTTCAATATGCCCTTCACCAACATGCAGTGTTTCCTTGATTGAATTAGCTCTCACACCAATATTTGCGTCTAGAGCCTTTGCATTGTGGGCTATCTGAAAACGGCTGTGGCGCTGAAGTTGTCTGTGAATGTGGAGTTGGTGGCATGTGAAACCCGCATGTGGAGCATTCGTTTCTGTGGGATGCTCTACCAGGTTCATGGCTGGATAATGCACTCAAAGGGCACTAAGCATAGAGTGTGAAAACTGAGTTTCCTTGAGAACTGCTTGGAAGCCTGATGGTGTATGAAGCTAGTGAGCCAAATGGAGTTGTTCTCCCACAAGAACCACTCGGCTGATCCTTTTTCAATATGCCCTTCATCAACATGAAGTGCTTCCTTGATTGAATTAGCTCTCACACCAATATTTGTGTCTAGAGCCTTTGCATTGAGGGCTATCTGAAAACGGCTGTGGCGCTGAAGTTGCCTGTGAATGTGGAGTTGGTGGCATGTGAAACCCGCATGTGGAGCATTTGTAAGTGTGGGATGCTCACCAAGCTTCATTTCAGTCCAAGGCACACAAAGGGCACTAAGCATAGAGTGTGAAAACTGAGTTTCCTTGAGAGCTGCTTGGAAGCCTGATGGTGTGTGAAGTTAGTGAGCCAAATGGAGTTGTTCTCCCACAAGAACCACTCGGCTGATCCTTCTTCAATATGCCCTTCACCAACATGCAGTGTTTCCTTGATTGAATTAGCTCTCACACCAATATTTTCGTCTAGAGCCTTTGCATTGAGGGCTATCTGAAAACGGCTGTGGTGCTGAAGTTGCCTGTGAATGTGGAGTTGGTGGCATGTGAAACCCGCATGTGGAGCATTGGTCTGCGTGGGATGCTCACCAAGCTACATTTCAGTCTTAGGCACTCAAAGGGCACTAAGCCTAGAGTGTGAAAACTGAGTTTCCTTGAGAGCTGCTTGGAAGCCTGATGGTGTGTGAAGTTAGTGAGCCAAATGGAGTTGTTCTCCCACAAGAACCACTCGGCTGATCCTTCTTCAATATGCCCTTCACCAACATGCAGTGTTTCCTTGATTGAATTAGCTGTCACACCAATATTTGCGTCTAGAGCCTTTGCATTGAGGGCTATCTGAAAACGGCTGTGGCGCTGAAGTTGCCTGAGAATGTGGAGTTGGTGGCATGTGAAACCCGCATGTGGAGCATTCGTTTCTGTGGGATGCTCTACCAGGTTCATGGCTGGATAATGCACTCAAAGGGCACTAAGCATAGAGTGTGAAAACTGAGTTTCCTTGAGAACTGCTTGGAAGCCTGATGGTGTATGAAGCTAGTGAGCCAAATGGAGTTGTTCTCCCACAAGAACCACTCGGCTGATCCTTTTTCAATATGCCCTTCATCAACATGAAGTGCTTCCTTGATTGAATTAGCTCTCACACCAATATTTGTGTCTAGAGCCTTTGCATTGAGGGCTATCTGAAAACGGCTGTGGCGCTGAAGTTGCCTGTGAATGTGGAGTTGGTGGCATGTGAAACCCGCATGTGGAGCATTTGTAAGTGTGGGATGCTCACCAAGCTTCATTTCAGTCCAAGGCACACAAAGGGCACTAAGCATAGAGTGTGAAAACTGAGTTTCCTTGAGAGCTGCTTGGAAGCCTGATGGTGTGTGAAGTTAGTGAGCCAAATGGAGTTGTTCTCCCACAAGAACCACTCGGCTGATCCTTCTTCAATATGCCCTTCACCAACATGCAGTGTTTCCTTGATTGAATTAGCTCTCACACCAATATTTTCGTCTAGAGCCTTTGCATTGAGGGCTATCTGAAAACGGCTGTGGTGCTGAAGTTGCCTGTGAATGTGGAGTTGGTGGCATGTGAAACCCGCATGTGGAGCATTGGTCTGCGTGGGATGCTCACCAAGCTACATTTCAGTCTTAGGCACTCAAAGGGCACTAAGCCTAGAGTGTGAAAACTGAGTTTCCTTGAGAGCTGCTTGGAAGCCTGATGGTGTGTGAAGTTAGTGAGCCAAATGGAGTTGTTCTCCCACAAGAACCACTCGGCTGATCCTTCTTCAATATGCCCTTCACCAACATGCAGTGTTTCCTTGATTGAATTAGCTGTCACACCAATATTTGCGTCTAGAGCCTTTGCATTGAGGGCTATCTGAAAACGGCTGTGGCGCTGAAGTTGCCTGAGAATGTGGAGTTGGTGGCATGTGAAACCCGCATGTGGAGCATTCGTTTCTGTGGGATGCTCTACCAGGTTCATTGCTAGATAATGCACTCAAAGGGCACTAAGCCTAGAGTGTGAAAACTGAGTTTCCTTGAGAGCTGCTTGGAAGCCTGGTGGTGTGTGAAGTTAGTGAGCCAAATGGAGTTGTTCTCCCACAAGAACCACTCGGCTGATCCTTCTTCAATATGCCCTTCACCAACATGCAGTGTTTCCTTGATTGAATTAGCTCTCACACCAATATTTGCGTCTAGAGCCTTTGCATTGAGGGCTATCTGAAAACGGCTGTGGCGCTGAAGTTGCCTGTGAATGTGGAGTTGGTGGCATGTGAAACCCGCATGTGGAGCATTCGTTTGTGTGGGATGCTCTACCAGGTTCATTGCTAGATAATGCACTCAAAGGGCACTAAGCATAGAGTGTGAAAACTGAGTTTCCTTGAGAGCTGCTTGGAAGCCTGATGGTGTGTGAAGTTAGTGAGCCAAATGGAGTTGTTCTCCCACAAGAACCACTCGGCTGATCCTTCTTCAATATGCCCTTCACCAACATGCAGTGTTTCCTTGATTGAATTAGCTCTCACACCAATATTTGTGTCTAGAGCCTTTGCATTGAGGGCTATCTAAAAATGGCTTTGGCGCTGACGTTGCCTGTGAATGTGGAGTTGGTGGCATGTGAAACCCGCATGTGGAGCATTAGTAAGTGTGGGATGCTCACCAAGCTACATTTCAGTCCAAATCACACAAAGGGCACTAAGCATAGAGTGTGAAAACTGAGTTTCCTTGAGAGCTGCTTGGAAGCCTGATGGTGTGTGAAGTTAGTGAGCCAAATGGAGTTGTTCTCCCACAAAAACCACTCGGCTGATCCTTCTTCAATATGCCCTTCACCAACATGCAGTGTTTCCTTGATTGAATTAGCTCTCACACCAATATTTGCGTCTAGAGCCTTTGCATTGAGGGCTATCTGAAAACGGCTGTGGCGCTGAAGTTGCCTGTGAATGTGGAGTTGGTGGCATGTGAAACCCGCATGTGGAGCATTCGTTTCTGTGGGATGCTCTACCAGGTTCATTCCTAGATAATGCACTCAAAGGGCACTAAGCATAGAGTGTGAAAACTGAGTTTCCTTGAGAGCTGCTTGGAAGCCTGATGGTGTGTGAAGTTAGTGAGCCAAATGGAGTTGTTCTCCCACAAGAACCACTCGGCTGATCCTTCTTCAATATGCCCTTCACCAACATGCAGTGTTTCCTTGATTGAATTAGCTGTCACACCAATATTTGCGTCTAGAGCCTTTGCATTGAGGGCTATCTGAAAACGGCTGTGGCGCTGAAGTTGCCTGAGAATGTGGAGTTGGTGGCATGTGAAACCCGCATGTGGAGCATTCGTTTCTGTGGGATGCTCTACCAGGTTCATTGCTAGATAATGCACTCAAAGGGCACTAAGCCTAGAGTGTGAAAACTGAGTTTCCTTGAGAGCTGCTTGGAAGCCTGGTGGTGTGTGAAGTTAGTGAGCCAAATGGAGTTGTTCTCCCACAAGAACCACTCGGCTGATCCTTCTTCAATATGCCCTTCACCAACATGCAGTGTTTCCTTGATTGAATTAGCTCTCACACCAATATTTGCGTCTAGAGCCTTTGCATTGAGGGCTATCTGAAAACGGCTGTGGCGCTGAAGTTGCCTGTGAATGTGGAGTTGGTGGCATGTGAAACCCGCATGTGGAGCATTCGTTTTTGTGGGATGCTCACCAAGCTACATTTCAGTCTTAGGCACTCAAAGGGCACTAAGCCTAGAGTGTGAAAACTGAGTTTCCTTGAGAGCTGCTTGGAAGCCTGATGTTGTGTGAAGTTAGTGAGCCAAATGGAGTTGTTCTCCCACAAGAACCACTCGGCTGATCTTTCTTCAATATGCCTTTCACCAACATGCAGTGTTTCCTTGATTGAATTAGCTCTCACACCAATATTTGCGTCTAGAGCCTTTGCATTGTGGGCTATCTGAAAACGGCTGTGGCGCTGAAGTTGTCTGTGAATGTGGAGTTGGTGGCATGTGAAACCCGCATGTGGAGCATTCGTTGCTGTGGGATGCTATACCAGGTTCATTGCTGGATAATGCACTCAAAGGGCACTAAGCATAGAGTGTGAAAACTGAGTTTCCTTGAGAACTGCTTGGAAGCCTGATGGTGTATGAAGCTAGTGAGCCAAATGGAGTTGTTCTCCACAAGAACCACTCGGCTGATCCTTCTTCAATATGCCCTTCACCAACATGCAGTGTTTCCTTGATTGAATTAGCTCTCACACCAATATTTGCGTCTAGAGCCTTTGCATTGAGGGCTATCTGAAAACGGCTGTGGTGCTGAAGTTGTCTGTGAATGTGGAGTTGGTGGCATGTGAAACCCGCATGTGGAGCATTCGTTTGTGTGGGATGCTCACCAAGCTACATTTCAGTCCAAGGCATTCAAAGGGCACTAAACATAGAGTGTGTAAACTGAGTTTCCTTGAGAGCTGCTTGGAAGCCTGATGGTGTGTGAAGTTAGTGAGCCAAATGGAGTTGTTCTCCCACAAGAACCACTCGGCTGATCCTTTTTCAATATGCCCTTCACCAACATGCAGTGTTTCCTTGATTGAATTAGCTCTCACACCAATATTTGCGTCTAGAGCCTTTGCATTGAGGGCTATCTGAAAAGGGCTGTGGCGCTGAAGTTGCCTGTGAATGTGGAGTTGGTGGCATGTGAAACCCGCATGTGGAGCATTCGTTTGTGTGGGAAGCTCTACCAGGTTCATTCCTAGATAATGCACTCAAAGGGCACTAAGCATTGAGTGTGAAAACTGAGTTTCCTTGAGAGCTGCTTGGAAGCCTGATGGTGTGTGAAGTTAGTGAGCCAAATGGAGTTGTTCTCCCACAAGAACCACTCGGCTGATCCTTCTTCAATATGCCCTTCATCAACATGCAGTGTTTCCTTGATTGAATTAGCTCTCACACCAATATTTGCGTCTAGAGCCTTTGCATTGAGGGCTATCTGAAAACGGCTGTGGTGCTGAAGTTGCCTGTGAATGTGGAGTTGGTGGCATGTGAAACCCGCATGTGGAGCATTGGTCTGCGTGGGATGCTCACCAAGCTACATTTCAGTCTTAGGCACTCAAAGGGCACTAAGCCTAGAGTGTGAAAACTGAGTTTCCTTGAGAGCTGCTTGGAAGCCTGATGGTGTGTGAAGTTAGTGAGCCAAATGGAGTTGTTCTCCCACAAGAACCACTCGGCTGATCCTTCTTCAATATGCCCTTCACCAACATGCAGTGTTTCCTTGATTGAATTAGCTGTCACACCAATATTTGCGTCTAGAGCCTTTGCATTGAGGGCTATCTGAAAACGGCTGTGGCGCTGAAGTTGCCTGAGAATGTGGAGTTGGTGGCATGTGAAACCCGCATGTGGAGCATTCGTTTCTGTGGATGCTCTACCAGGTTCATTGCTAGATAATGCACTCAAAGGGCACTAAGCCTAGAGTGTGAAAACTGAGTTTCCTTGAGAGCTGCTTGGAAGCCTGGTGGTGTGTGAAGTTAGTGAGCCAAATGGAGTTGTTCTCCCACAAGAACCACTCGGCTGATCCTTCTTCAATATGCCCTTCACCAACATGCAGTGTTTCCTTGATTGAATTAGCTCTCACACCAATATTTGCGTCTAGAGCCTTTGCATTGAGGGCTATCTGAAAACGGCTGTGGCGCTGAAGTTGCCTGTGAATGTGGAGTTGGTGGCATGTGAAACCCGCATGTGGAGCATTCGTTTGTGTGGGATGCTCTACCAGGTTCATTGCTAGATAATGCACTCAAAGGGCACTAAGCATAGAGTGTGAAAACTGAGTTTCCTTGAGAGCTGCTTGGAAGCCTGATGGTGTGTGAAGTTAGTGAGCCAAATGGAGTTGTTCTCCCACAAGAACCACTCGGCTGATCCTTCTTCAATATGCCCTTCACCAACATGCAGTGTTTCCTTGATTGAATTAGCTGTCACACCAATATTTGTGTCTAGAGCCTTTGCATTGAGGGCTATCTAAAAATGGCTTTGGCGCTGACGTTGCCTGTGAATGTGGAGTTGGTGGCATGTGAAACCCGCATGTGGAGCATTAGTAAGTGTGGGATGCTCACCAAGCTACATTTCAGTCCAAATCACACAAAGGGCACTAAGCATAGAGTGTGAAAACTGAGTTTCCTTGAGAGCTGCTTGGAAGCCTGATGTTGTGTGAAGTTAGTGAGCCAAATGGAGTTGTTCTCCAACAAGAACAACTCGGCTGATCCTTCTTCAATATGCCCTTCATCAACATGCAGTGTTTCCTTGATTGATTTAGCTCTCACACCAATATTTGCGTCTAGAGCCTTTTGCATTGAGGCTATCTGAAAACGGCTGTGGCGCTGAAGTTGCCTGTGAATGTGGAGTTTTTGGCATGTGAAACCCGCAAGTGAAGCATTCGATTCTGTGGGATGCTCAACAAGCTTCGTTTCAGTCTTAGACACTCAAACGAACTAAGCATAGAGTGAGAAAACTGAGTTTCCTTGAGAGCTGCTTGGAAGCCTGATGGTGTGTGAAGTTAGTGAGACAAATGGAGTTGTTCTCCCACAAGAACCACTCGGCTGATCCTTCTTCAATATGCCCTTCACCAACATGCAGTGTTTCCTTGATTGAATTAGCTCTCACACCAATATTTGCGTCTAGAGCCTTTGCATTGAGGGCTATCTGAAAACGGCTGTGGCGCTGAAGTTGTCTGTGAATGTGGAGTTGGTGGCATATTAAACCCGCATGTGGAGCATTCATTTGTGTGGGATGCTCTACCAGGTTCATTGCTAGATAATGCACTCAAAGGGCACTAAGCATAGAGTGTGAAAACTGAGTTTCCTTGAGAGCTGCTTGGAAGCCTGATGGTGTGTGAAGTTAGTGATCCAAATGGAGTTGTTCTCCCACAAAAACCACTCGGCTGATCCTTCTTCAATATGCCCTTCACCAACATGCAGTGTTTCCTTGATTGAATTAGCTGTCACACCAATATTTGCGTCTAGAGCCTTTGCATTGAGGGCTATCTGAAAACGGCTGTGGCGCTGAAGTTGCCTGTGAATGTGGAGTTGGTGGCATGTGAAACCCGCATGTGGAGCATTCGTTTCTGTGGGATGCTCACCAAGCTAAAATTCATTCCTAGGCACACAAAGGGCACTAAGCATAGAGTGTGTAAACTGAGTTTCCTTGAGAGCTGCTTGGAAGCCTGATGGTGTGTGAAGTTAGTGAGCCAAATGGAGTTGTTCTCCCACAAGAACCACTCGGCTGATCTTTCTTCAATATGCCCTTCACCAACATGCAGTGTTTCCTTGATTGAATTAGCTCTCACACCAATATTTGCGTCTAGAGCATTTGCATTGAGGGCTATCTGAAAACGGCTATGGCGCTGAAGTTGCCTGTGAATGTGGAGTTAGTGGCATGTGAAACCCGCATGTGGAGCATTCGTTTGTGTGGGATGCTCACCAAGCTTCATTTCAGTCTTAGGCACTCAAAGGGCACTAAGCCTAGAGTGTGAAAACTGAGTTTCCTTGAGAGCTGCTTGGAAGCCTGATGGTGTGTGAAGTTAGTGAGCCAAATGGAGTTGTTCTCCCACAAGAACCACTCGGCTGATCCTTCTTCAATATGCCCTTCTCCAACATGCAGTGTTTCCTTAATTGAATTAGCTCTCACACCAATATTTGCGTCTAGAGCCTTTGCATTCAGGGCTATCTGAAAACGGCTGTGGCGTTGAAGTTGTCTGGAATGTGGAGTTGGTGGCATGTGAAACCCGCATGTGGAGCATTCGTTTGTGTGGGATGCTCTACCAGGTTAATTCCTAGATAATGCACTCAAAGGGCACTAAGCATAGAGTGTGAAAACTGAGTTTCCTTGAGAGCTGCTTGGAAGCCTGATGGTGTGTGAAGTTAGTGAGCCAAATGGAGTTGTTCTCCCACAAGAACCACTCGGCTGATCCTTCTTCAATATGCCCTTCATCAACATGCAGTGTTTCCTTGATTGAATTAGCTCTCACACCAATATTTGCGTCTAGAGCCTTTGCATTGAGGGCTATCTGAAAACGGCTGTGGCGTTGAAGTTGCCTGTGAATGTGGAGTTGGTGGCATGTGAAACCGCATGTGGAGCATTCGTTTGTGTGGGATGCTCTACCAGGTTCATTGCTAGATAATGCACTCAAAGGGCACTAAGCATAGAGTGTGAAAACTGAGTTTCCTTGAGAGCTGCTTGGAAGCCTGATGGTGTGTGAAGTTAGTGAGCCAAATGGAGTTGTTCTCCCACAAACCACTCGGCTGATCCTTCTTCAATATGCCCTTCACCAACATGCAGTGTTTCCTTGATTGAATTAGCTCTCACACCAATATTTGCGTCTAGAGCCTTTGCATTGAGGGTTATCTGAAAACGGCTGTGGCGCTGAAGTTGCCTGTGAATGTGGAGTTGGTGGCATGTGAAACTCGCATGTGTAGCATTCGTTTGTGTGGGATGCTCTACCAGGTTCATTCCTAGATAATGCACTCAAAGGGCACTAAGCATAGAGTGTGAAAACTGAGTTTCCTTGAGAGCTGCTTGGAAGCCTGATGGTGTGTGAAGTTAGTGAGCCAAATGGAGTTGTTCTCCCACAAGAACCACTCGGCTGATCCTTCTTCAATATGCCCTTCACCAACATGCAGTGTTTCCTTGATTGAATTAGCTCTCACACCTATATTTGCGTCTAGAGCCTTTGCATTGAGGGCTATCTGAAAACGGCTGTGGCGCTGAAGTTGCCTGTGAATGTGGAGTTGGTGGCATGTGAAACCCGCATGTGGAGCATTCATTTGTGTGGGATGCTCACCAAGCTACATTTCAGTCCAAGGCACTCAAAGGGCACTAAGCATAGAGTGTGAAAACTGAGTTTCCTTGAGAGCTGCTTGGAAGCCTGATGGTGTGTGAAGTTAGTGAGCCCAATGGAATTGTTCTCCCACAAGAACCACTCGGCTGATCCTTCTTCAATATGCCCTTCACCAACATGCAGTGTTTCCTTGATTGAATTAGCTCTCACACCAATATTTGCGTCTAGAGCCTTTACATTGACGGCTATCTGAAAAAGGCTGTGGCGCTGAAGTTGCCTGTGAATGTGGAGTTGGTGGCATGTGAAACCCGCATGTGGAGCATTCGTTTCTGTGGGATGCTCTACCAGGTTCATTGCTAGATAATACACTCAAAGGGCACTAAGCATAGAGTGTGAAAACTGAGTTTCCTTGAGAGCTGCTTGGAAGCCTGATGGTGTGTGAAGTTAGTGGAGACAAATGGAGTTGTTCTCCCACAAGAACCACTCGGCTGATCCTTCTTCAATATGCCCTTCACCAACATGCAGTGTTTCCTTGATTGAATTAGCTCTCACACCAATATTTGCGTCTAGAGCCTTGCATTGAGGGCTATCTGAAAACGGCTTTGGCGCTGAAGTTGTCTGTGAATGTGGAGTTGGTGGCATATTAACACCCGCATGTGGAGCATTCATTTGTGTGGATGCTCTACCAGGTTCATTGCTAGATAATGCACTCAAAGGGCACTAAGCATAGAGTGTGAAAACTGAGTTTCCTTGAGAGCTGCTTGGAAGCCTGATGGTGTGTGAAGTTAGTGAGATAAATGGAGTTGTTCTCCCACAAAAACCACTCGGCTGATCCTTCTTCAATATGCCCTTCACCAACATGCAGTGTTTCCTTGATTGAATTAGCTCTCACACCTATATTTGCGTCTAGAGCCTTTGCATTGAGGGCTATCTGAAAACGGCTGTGGCGCTGAAGTTGCCTGTGAATGTGGAGTTGGTGGCATGTGAAACCCGCAAGTGGAGCATTCGTTTGTGTGGGATGCTCACCAAGCTACATTTCAGTCCAAGGCACTCAAAGGGCACTAAGCATAGAGTGTGAAAACTGAGTTTCCTTGAGAGCTGCTTGGAAGCCTGATGGTGTGTGAAGTTAGTGAGCCAAATGGAGTTGTTCTCCCACAAGAACCACTCGGCTGATCCTTCTTCAATATGCCCTTCACCAACATGCAGTGTTTCCTTGATTGAATTAGCTGTCACACCAATATTTGCGTCTAGAGCCTTTGCATTGAGGCTATCTGAAAACGGCTGTGGCGCTGAAGTTGCCTGAGAATGTGGAGTTGGTGGCATGTGAAACCCGCAAGTGGAGCATTCGTTTGTGTGGGATGCTCACCAAGCTTCGTTTCAGTCTTAGACACTCAAACGAACTAAGCATAGAGTGAGAAAACTGAGTTTCCTTGAGAGCTGCTTGGAAGCCTGATGGTGTGTGAAGTTAGTGAGACAAATGGAGTTGTTCTCCCACAAGAACCACTCGGCTGATCCTTCTTCAATATGCTCTTCACCAACATGCAGTGTTTCCTTGATTGAATTAGCTCTCACACCAATATTTGCGTCTAGAGCCTTTGCATTGAGGCTATCTGAAAACGGCTGTGGCGCTGAAGTTGCCTGTGAATGTGGAGTTGGTGGCATGTGAAACCCGCATGTGGAGCATTCGTTTGTGTGCGATGCTCACCAAGCTACATTTCAGTCTTAGACACTCAAACGGCACTAAGCATAGAGTGAAAAAATTGAGTTTCCTTGAGAGCTGCTTGGAAGCCTGATGGTGTGTGAAGTTAGTGAGCCAAATGGAGTTGTTCTCCCACAAGAACCACTCGGCTGATCCTTCTTCAATATGCCCTTCACCAACATGCAGTGTTTCCTTGATTGAATTAGCTCTCACACCTATATTTGCGTCTAGAGCCTTTGCATTGAGGGCTATCTGAAAACGGCTGTGGCGCTGAAGTTGCCTGTGAATTTGGAGTTGGTGGCATGTGAAACCCGCATGTGGAGCATTCATTTGTGTGGGATGCTCACCAAGCTACATTTCAGTCCAAGGCACTCAAAAGGCACTAAGCATAGAGTGTGAAAACTGAGTTTCCTTGAGAGCTGCTTGGAAGCCTGATGGTGTGTGAAGTTAGTGAGCCAATGGAATTGTTCTCCCACAAGAACCACTCGGCTGATCCTTCTTCAATATGCCCTTCACCAACATGCAGTGTTTCCTTGATTGAATTAGCTCTCACACCAATATTTGCGTCTAGAGCCTTTGCATTGAGGGCTATCTGAAAACGGCTGTGGCGCTGAAGTTGCCTGTGAATGTGGAGTTGGTGGCATGTGAAACACGCATGTGGAGCACTTGTAAGTGTGGGTTGCTCACCAAGCTCCATTTCAGTCCAAGGCACACAAAGGGCACTAAGCATAGAGTGTGAAAACTGAGTTTCCTTGAGACCTGCTTGGAAGCCTGATGGCGTGTGAGTTAGTGAGCCAAATGGAGTTGTTCTCCCACAAGATCCACTCGGCTGATCCTTCTTCAATATGCCCTTCATCAACATGCAGTGTTTCCTTGATTGAATTAGCTCTCACACCAATATTTGCGTCTAGAGCCTTTGCATTGAGGCTATCTGAAAACGGCTGTGGCGCTGAAGTTGCCTGAGAATGTGGAGTTGGTGGCATGTGAAACCCGCAAGTGGAGCATTCGTTTGTGTGGGATGCTCAACAAGCTTCGTTTCAGTCTTAGGCACTCAAAGGCCACTAAGCATAGAGTGTGAAAACTGAGTTTCCTTGAGAGCTGCTTGGAAGCCTGATGGTGTGTGAAGTTAGTGAGCCAAATGGAGTTGTTCTCCCACAAGAACCACTCGGCTGATCCTTCTTCAATATGCCCTTCACCAACATGCTGTGTTTCCTTGATTGAATTAGCTCTCACACCAATATTTGCGTCTAGAGCCTTTGCATTGAGGGCTATCTGAAAACAGCTGTGGTGCTGAAGTTGCCTGTGAATGTGGAGTTGGTGGCATGTGAAACCCGCATGTGGAGCATTCATTTGTGTGGGACGCTCTACCAGGTTCATTGCTAGATAATGCACTCAAAGGGCACTAAGCATAGAGTGTGAAAACTGAGTTCCTTGAGAGCTGCTTCAAGCCTGATGGTGTGTGAAGTTAGTGAGCCAAATGGAGTTGTTCTCCCACAAAAACCACTCGGCTGATCCTTCTTCAATATGCCCTTCACCAACATGCAGTGTTTCCTTGATTGAATTAGCTGTCACACCAATATTTGCGTCTAGAGCCTTTGCATTGAGGGCTATCTGAAAACGGCTGTGGTGCTGAAGTTGCCTGTGAATGTGGAGTTGGTGGCATGTGAAACCCGCATGTGGAGCATTGGTCTGCGTGGGATGCTCACCAAGCTACATTTCAGTCTTAGGCACTCAAAGGGCACTAAGCCTAGAGTGTGAAAACTGAGTTTCCTTGAGAGCTGCTTGGAAGCCTGATGGTGTGTGAAGTTAGTGAGCCAAATGGAGTTGTTCTCCCACAAGAACCACTCGGCTGATCCTTCTTCAATATGCCCTTCACCAACATGCAGTGTTTCCTTGATTGAATTAGCTGTCACACCAATATTTGCGTCTAGAGCCTTTGCATTGAGGGCTATCTGAAAACGGCTGTGGCGCTGAAGTTGCCTGAGAATGTGGAGTTGGTGCATGTGAAACCCGCATGTGGAGCATTCGTTTCTGTGGGATGCTCTACCAGGTTCATTGCTAGATAATGCACTCAAAGGGCACTAAGCCTAGAGTGTGAAAACTGAGTTTCCTTGAGAGCTGCTTTGAAGCCTGGTGGTGTGTGAAGTTAGTGAGCCAAATGGAGTTGTTCTCCCACAAGAACCACTCGGCTGATCCTTCTTCAATATGCCCTTCACCAACATGCAGTGTTTCCTTGATTGAATTAGCTCTCACACCAATATTTGCGTCTAGAGCCTTTGCATTGAGGGCTATCTGAAAACGGCTGTGGCGCTGAAGTTGCCTGTGAATGTGGAGTTGGTGGCATGTGAAACCCGCATGTGAGCATTCGTTTGTGTGGGATGCTCTACCAGGTTCATTGCTAGATAATGCACTCAAAGGGCACTAAGCATAGAGTGTGAAAACTGAGTTTCCTTGAGAGCTGCTTGGAAGCCTGATGGTGTGTGAAGTTAGTGAGCCAAATGGAGTTGTTCTCCACAAGAACCACTCGGCTGATCCTTCTTCAATATGCCCTTCACCAACATGCAGTGTTTCCTTGATTGAATTAGCTCTCACACCAATATTTGTGTCTAGAGCCTTTGCATTGAGGGCTATCTAAAAATGGCTTTGGCGCTGACGTTGCCTGTGAATGTGGAGTTGGTGGCATGTGAAACCCGCATGTGGAGCATTAGTAAGTGTGGGATGCTCACCAAGCTACATTTCAGTCCAAATCACACAAAGGGCACTAAGCATAGAGTGTGAAAACTGAGTTTCCTTGAGAGCTGCTTGGAAGCCTGATGGTGTGTGAAGTTAGTGAGCCAAATGGAGTTGTTCTCCAACAAGAACCACTCGGCTGATCCTTCTTCAATATGCCCTTCATCAACATGCAGTGTTTCCTTGATTGATTTAGCTCTCACACCAATATTTGCGTCTAGAGCCTTTTGCATTGAGGCTATCTGAAAACGGCTGTGGCGCTGAAGTTGCCTGTGAATGTGGAGTTTTTGGCATGTGAAACCCGCAAGTGGAGCATTCGATTCTGTGGGATGCTCAACAAGCTTCGTTTCAGTCTTAGACACTCAAACGAACTAAGCATAGAGTGAGAAAACTGAGTTCCTTGAGAGCTGCTTGGAAGCCTGATGGTGTGTGAAGTTAGTGAGACAAATGGAGTTGTTCTCCCACAAGAACCACTCGGCTGATCCTTCTTCAATATGCCCTTCACCAACATGCAGTGTTTCCTTGATTGAATTAGCTCTCACACCAATATTTGCGTCTAGAGCCTTTGCATTGAGGGCTATCTGAAAACGGCTGTGGCGCTGAAGTTGTCTGTGAATGTGGAGTTGGTGGCATATTAAACCCGCATGTGGAGCATTCATTTGTGTGGGATGCTCTACCAGGTTCATTGCTAGATAATGCACTCAAAGGGCACTAAGCATAGAGTGTGAAAACTGAGTTTCCTTGAGAGCTGCTTGGAAGCCTGATGGTGTGTGAAGTTAGTGATCCAAATGGAGTTGTTCTCCCACAAAAACCACTCGGCTGATCCTTCTTCAATATGCCCTTCACCAACATGCAGTGTTTCCTTGATTGAATTAGCTGTCACACCAATATTTGCGTCTAGAGCCTTTGCATTGAGGGCTATCTGAAAACGGCTGTGGCGCTGAAGTTGCCTGTGAATGTGGAGTTGGTGGCATGTGAAACCCGCATGTGGAGCATTCGTTTCTGTGGGATGCTCACCAAGCTAAAATTCATTCCTAGGCACACAAAGGGCACTAAGCATAGAGTGTGTAAACTGAGTTTCCTTGAGAGCTGCTTGGAAGCCTGATGGTGTGTGAAGTTAGTGAGCCAAATGGAGTTGTTCTCCCACAAGAACCACTCGGCTGATCTTTCTTCAATATGCCCTTCACCAACATGCAGTGTTTCCTTGATTGAATTAGCTCTCACACCAATATTTGCGTCTAGAGCATTTGCATTGAGGGCTATCTGAAAACGGCTATGGCGCTGAAGTTGCCTGTGAATGTGGAGTTAGTGGCATGTGAAACCCGCATGTGGAGCATTCGTTTGTGTGGGATGCTCACCAAGCTTCATTCAGTCTTAGGCACTCAAAGGGTACTAAGCCTAGAGTGTGAAAACTGAGTTTCCTTGAGAGCTGCTTGGAAGCCTGATGGTGTGTGAAGTTAGTGAGCCAAATGGAGTTGTTCTCCCACAAGAACACTCGGCTGATCCTTCTTCAATATGCCCTTCTCCAACATGCAGTGTTTCCTTAATTGAATTAGCTCTCACACCAATATTTGCGTCTAGAGCCTTTGCATTGAGGGCTATCTGAAAACGGCTGTGGCGTTGAAGTTGTCTGAGAATGTGGAGTTGGTGGCATGTGAAACCCGCATGTGGAGCATTCGTTTGTGTGGGATGCTCTACAGGTTAATTCCTAGATAATGCACTCAAAGGGCACTAAGCATAGAGTGTGAAAACTGAGTTTCCTTGAGAGCTGCTTGGAAGCCTGATGGTGTGTGAAGTTAGTGAGCCAAATGGAGTTGTTCTCCCACAAGAACCACTCGGCTGATCCTTCTTCAATATGCCCTTCATCACATGCAGTGTTTCCTTGATTGAATTAGCTCTCACACCAATATTTGCGTCTAGAGCCTTTGCATTGAGGGCTATCTGAAACGGCTGTGGCGTTGAAGTTGCCTGTGAATGTGGAGTTGGTGGCATGTGAAACCGCATGTGGAGCATTCGTTTGTGTGGGATGCTCTACCAGGTTCATTGCTAGATAATGCACTCAAAGGGCACTAAGCATAGAGTGTGAAAACTGAGTTTCCTTGAGAGCTGCTTGGAAGCCTGATGGTGTGTGAAGTTAGTGAGCCAAATGGAGTTGTTCTCCCACAAGAACCACTCGGCTGATCCTTCTTCAATATGCCCTTCACCAACATGCAGTGTTTCCTTGATTGAATTAGCTCTCACACCAATATTTGCGTCTAGAGCCTTTGCATTGAGGGTTATCTGAAAACGGCTGTGGCGCTGAAGTTGCCTGTGAATGTGGAGTTGGTGGCATGTGAAACTCGCATGTGTAGCATTCGTTTGTGTGGGATGCTCTACCAGGTTCATTCCTAGATAATGCACTCAAAGGGCACTAAGCATAGAGTGTGAAAACTGAGTTTCCTTGAGAGCTGCTTGGAAGCCTGATGGTGTGTGAAGTTAGTGAGCCAAATGGAGTTGTTCTCCCACAAGAACCACTCGGCTGATCCTTCTTCAATATGCCCTTCACCAACATGCAGTGTTTCCTTGATTGAATTAGCTCTCACACCTATATTTGCGTCTAGAGCCTTTGCATTGAGGGCTATCTGAAAACGGCTGTGGCGCTGAAGTTGCCTGTGAATGTGGAGTTGGTGGCATGTGAAACCCGCATGTGGAGCATTCATTTGTGTGGGATGCTCACCAAGCTACATTTCAGTCCAAGGCACTCAAAGGGCACTAAGCATAGAGTGTGAAAACTGAGTTTCCTTGAGAGCTGCTTGGAAGCCTGATGGTGTGTGAAGTTAGTGAGCCCAATGGAATTGTTCTCCCACAAGAACCACTCGGCTGATCCTTCTTCAATATGCCCTTCACCAACATGCAGTGTTTCCTTGATTGAATTAGCTCTCACACCAATATTTGCGTCTAGAGCCTTTACATTGAGGGCTATCTGAAAACGGCTGTGGCGCTGAAGTTGCCTGTGAATGTGGAGTTGGTGGCATGTGAAACCCGCATGTGGAGCATTCGTTTCTGTGGGATGCTCTACCAGGTTCATTGCTAGATAATACACTCAAAGGGCACTAAGCATAGAGTGTGAAACTGAGTTTCCTTGAGAGCTGCTTGGAAGCCTGATGGTGTGTGAAGTTAGTGAGACAAATGGAGTTGTTCTCCCACAAGAACCACTCGGCTGATCCTTCTTCAATATGCCCTTCACCAACATGCAGTGTTTCCTTGATTGAATTAGCTCTCACACCAATATTTGCGTCTAGAGCCTTTGCATTGAGGGCTATCTGAAAACGGCTTTGGCGCTGAAGTTGTCTGTGAATGTGGAGTTGGTGGCATATTAAACCCGCATGTGGAGCATTCATTTGTGTGGGATGCTCTACCAGGTTCATTGCTAGATAATGCACTCAAAGGGCACTAAGCATAGAGTGTGAAAACTGAGTTTCCTTGAGAGCTGCTTGGAAGCCTGATGGTGTGTGAAGTTAGTGAGATAAATGGAGTTGTTCTCCCACAAAAACCACTCGGCTGATCCTTCTTCAATATGCCCTTCACCAACATGCAGTGTTTCCTTGATTGAATTAGCTCTCACACCTATATTTGCGTCTAGAGCCTTTGCATTGAGGGCTATCTGAAAACGGCTGTGGCGCTGAAGTTGCCTGTGAATGTGGAGTTGGTGGCATGTGAAACCCGCAAGTGGAGCATTCGTTTGTGTGGGATGCTCACCAAGCTACATTTTCAGTCCAAGGCACTCAAAGGGCACTAAGCATAGAGTGTGAAAACTGAGTTTCCTTGAGAGCTGCTTGGAAGCCTGATGGTGTGTGAAGTTAGTGAGCCAAATGGAGTTGTTCTCCACAAGAACCACTCGGCTGATCCTTCTTCAATATGCCCTTCACCAACATGCAGTGTTTCCTTGATTGAATTAGCTCTCACACCAATATTTGTGTCTAGAGCCTTTGCATTGAGGGCTATCTGAAAATGGCTTTGGCGCTGACGTTGCCTGTGAATGTGGAGTTGGTGGCATGTGAAACCCGCATGTGGAGCATTTGTAAGTGTGGGATGCTCACCAAGCTACATTTCAGTCCAAGGCACACAAAGAGCACTAAGCATAGAGTGTGAAAACTGAGTTTCCTTGAGAGCTGCTTGGAAGCCTGATGGTGTGTGAAGTTAGTGAGCCAAATGGAGTTGTTCTCCACAAGAACCACTCTTCTGATCCTTCTTCAATATGCAATTCATCAACATGCAGTGTTTCCTTGATTGAATTAGCTGTCACACCAATATTTGCGTCTAGAGCCTTTGCATTGAGGCTATCTGAAAACGGCTGTGGCGCTGAAGTTGCCTGAGAATGTGGAGTTGGTGGCATGTGAAACCCGCATGTGGAGCATTCGTTTGTGTGGGATGCTCACCAAGCTTCGTTTCAGTCTTAGACACTCAAACGAACTAAGCATAGAGTGAGAAAACTGAGTTTCCTTGAGAGCTGCTTGGAAGCCTGATGGTGTGTGAAGTTAGTGAGAAAAATGGAGTTGTTCTCCACAAGAACCACTCGGCTGATCCTTCTTCAATATGCTCTTCACCAACATGCAGTGTTTCCTTGATTGAATTAGCTCTCACACCAATATTTGCGTCTAGAGCCTTTGCATTGAGGCTATCTGAAAACGGCTGTGGCGCTGAAGTTGCCTGTGAATGTGGAGTTGGTGGCATGTGAAACCCGCATGTGGAGCATTCATTTGTGTGGGATGCTCACCAAGCTACATTTCAGTCCAAGGCACTCAAAAGGCACTAAGCATAGAGTGTGAAAACTGAGTTTCCTTGAGAGCTGCTTGGAAGCCTGATGGTGTGTGAAGTTAGTGAGCCCAATGGAATTGTTCTCCCACAAGAACCACTCGGCTGATCCTTCTTCAATATGCCCTTCACCAACATGCAGTGTTTCCTTGATTGAATTAGCTCTCACACCAATATTTGCGTCTAGAGCCTTTGCATTGAGGGCTATCTGAAAACGGCTGTGGCGCTGAAGTTGCCTGTGAATGTGGAGTTGGTGGCATGTGAAACACGCATGTGGAGCACTTGTAAGTGTGGGATGCTCACCAAGCTCCATTTCAGTCCAAGGCACACAAAGGGCACTAAGCATAGAGTGTGAAACTGAGTTTCCTTGAGACCTGCTTGGAAGCCTGATGGCGTGTGAAGTTAGTGAGCCAAATGGAGTTGTTCTCCCACAAGATCCACTCGGCTGATCCTTCTTCAATATGCCCTTCATCAACATGCAGTGTTTCCTTGATTGAATTAGCTCTCACACCAATATTTGCGTCTAGAGCCTTTGCATTGAGGCTATCTGAAAACGGCTGTGGCGCTGAAGTTGCCTGAGAATGTGGAGTTGGTGGCATGTGAAACCCGCAAGTGGAGCATTCGTTTGTGTGGGATGCTCAACAAGCTTCGTTCAGTCTTAGGCACTCAAAGGGCACTAAGCATAGAGTGTGAAAACTGAGTTTCTTGAGAGCTGCTTGGAAGCCTGATGGTGTGTGAAGTTAGTGAGCCAAATGGAGTTGTTCTCCCACAAGAACCACTCGGCTGATCCTTCTTCAATATGCCCTTCACCAACATGCTGTGTTTCCTTGATTGAATTAGCTCTCACACCAATATTTGCGTCTAGAGCCTTTGCATTGAGGGCTATCTGAAAACAGCTGTGGTGCTGAAGTTGCCTGTGAATGTGGAGTTGGTGGCATGTGAAACCCGCATGTGGAGCATTCATTTGTGTGGGACGCTCTACCAGGTTCATTGCTAGATAATGCACTCAAAGGGCACTAAGCATAGAGTGTGAAAACTGAGTTTCCTTGAGAGCTGCTTCAAGCCTGATGGTGTGTGAAGTTAGTGAGCCAAATGGAGTTGTTCTCCCACAAAAACCACTCGGCTGATCCTTCTTCAATATGCCCTTCACCAACATGCTGTGTTTCCTTGATGAATAGCTGTCACACCAATATTTGCGTCTAGAGCCTTTGCATTGAGGGCTATCTGAAAACGGCTGTGGCGCTGAAGTTGCCTGTGAATGTGGAGTTGGTGGCATGTGAAACCCGCATGTGGAGCATTCGTTTGTGTGGGATGCTCACCAAAATTCATTTCAGTCTTAGGCACTCAAAGGGCACTAAGCATAGAGTGTGAAAACTGAGTTTCCTTGAGAGCTGCTTGGAAGCCTGATGGTGTGTGAAGTTAGTGAGCCAAATGGAGTTGTTCTCCCACAAGAACCACTCGGCTGATCCTTTTTCAATATGCCCTTGACCAACATGCAGTGTTTCCTTGATTGAATTAGCTCTCACACCAATATTTGCGTCTAGAGCCTTTGCATTGAGGGCTATCTGAAAACGGCTGTGGCGCTGAAGTTGCCTGTGAATGTGGAGTTGGTGGCATGTGAAACCCGCATGTGGAGCATTCGTTTGTGTGGGATGCTCTACCAGGTTCATTGCTAGATAATGCACTCAAAGGGCACTAAGCATAGAGTGTGAAAACTGAGTTTCCTTGAGAGCTGCTTGGAAGCCTGATGGTGTGTGAAGTTAGTGAGCCAAATGGAGTTGTTCTCCCACAAGAACCACTCAGCTGATCCTTCTTCAATATGCCCTTCACCAACATGCTGTGTTTCCTTGATTGAATTAGCTCTCACACCAATATTTGCGTCTAGAGCGTTTGCATTGAGGGCTATCTGAAAACGGCTGTGGCTCTGTTCATGTGAATGTGATTGGTGCATGTACCACTCTGATATGTTATTCTTAGCATTTTTTTTTCTTTTTTTGTTTCTTCTATTTTGCTTTTTTTTTTTTGCTTTTTTATTTTGACATAATTTTTTTCTTTTTTTATTCTTTTTTTTTTTTCTATGTATTTTTTTTTTTTGATATTTATTTTGTTTCTGTATTGTTATTTCTTTTTTTTTTTTTCTGATATCTATCTTTTTTTTGTTTGTATTTTTACTTTTTTTTTTTATTTTCCTGTTCTTTTTTTCTTTTATGTGTTTTTTTATCCTTTTCTCTGTTGTCTTATTATATGCTTATTCTATTTTTTTTATTTTTTGTCTTTTTTTTTTTTTTTGCTGAACGTTGCATGAGAATGTGGAGTTGGTGGCATGTA
>NW_026697773.1:0-30920 GCF_030435755.1 Ochotona princeps
ACACAAACGAATGCTCCACATGCGGGTTTCACATGCCACCAACTCCACATTCACAGGCAACTTCAGCGCCACAGCCGTTTCAGATAGCCCTCAATGCAAAGGCTCTAGACGCAAATATTGGTGTGAGAGCTAATTCAATCAAGGAAACACTGCATGTTGGTGAAGGGCATATTGAAGAAGGATCAGCCGAGTGGTTCTTGTGGGAGAACAACTCCATTTGGCTCACTAACGTCACACACCATCAGGCTTCCAAGCAGCTCTCAAGGAAACTCAGTTTTCACACTCTATGCTTAGTGCCCTTTGAGTGCATTATCTAGGAATGAACCTGGTAGAGCATCCCACACAAACGAATGCTCCACATGCGGGTTTCACATGCCACCAACTCCACATTCACAGGCAAATTCAGCGCCACAGCCGTTTTCAGATAGCCCTCAATGCAAAGGCTCTAGACACTAATATTGGTGTGAGAGCTAATTCAATCAAGGAAACACTGCATGTTGGTGAAGGGCATATTGAAGAAGGATCAGCCGAGTGGTTCTTGTGGGAGAACAACTCCATTTGGCTCACTAACTTCACACACCATCAGGCTTCCAAGCAGCTCTCAAGGAAACTCAGTTTTCACACTCTATGCTTAGTGCCCTTTGAGTGCATTATCTAGGAATGAACCTGGTAGAGCATCCCACACAAACGAATGCTCCACATGCGGGTTTCACATGCCACCAACTCCACATTCACAGGCAACTTCAGCGCCACAGCCGTTTTCAGATAGCCCTCAATGCAAAGGCTCTAGACGCAAATATTGGTGTGAGAGCTAATTCAATCAAGGAAACACTGCATGTTGGTGAAGGGCATATTGAAGAAGGATCAGCCGAGTGGTTCTTGTGGGAGAACAACTCCATTTGGCTCACTAACTTCACACACCATCAGGCTTCCAAGCAGCTCTCAAGGAAACTCAGTTTTCACACTCTATGCTTAGTGCCCTTTGAGTGCATTATCTAGGAATGAACCTGGTAGAGCATCCCACACAAACGAATGCTCCACATGCGGGTTTCACATGCCACCAACTCCACATTCACAGGCAACTTCAGCGCCACAGCCGTTTTCAGATAGCCCTCAATGCAAAGGCTCTAGACGCAAATATTGGTGTGAGAGCTAATTCAATCAAGGAAACACTGCATGTTGGTGAAGGGCATATTGAAGAAGGATCAGCCGAGTGGTTCTTGTGGGAGAACAACTCCATTTGGCTCACTAACTTCACACACCATCAGGCTTCCAAGCAGCTCTCAAGGAAACTCAGTTTTCACACTCTATGCTTAGTGCCCTTTGAGTGCATTATCTAGGAATGAACCTGGTAGAGCATCCCACACAAACGAATGCTCCACATGCAGGTTTCACATGCCACCAACTCCACATTCACAGGCAACTTCAGCGCCACAGCCGTTTTCAGATAGCCCTCATTGCAAAGGCTCTAGACACTAATATTGGTGTGAGAGCTAATTCAATCAAGGAAACACTGCATGTTGGTGAAGGGCATATTGAAGAAGGATCAGCCGAGTGGTTCTTGTGGGAGAACAACTCCATTTGGCTCACTAACTTCACACACCATCAGGCTTCCAAGCAGCTCTCAAGGAAACTCAGTTTTCACACTCTATGCTTAGTGCCCTTTGAGTGCATTATCTAGGAATGAACCTGGTAGAGCATCCCACACAAACGAATGCTCCACATGCGGGTTTCACATGCCACCAACTCCACATTCACAGGCAACTTCAGCGCCACAGCCGTTTTCAGATAGCCCTCAATGCAAAGGCTCTAGACGCAAATATTGGTGTGAGAGCTAATTCAATCAAGGAAACACTGCATGTTGGTGAAGGGCATATTGAAGAAGGATCAGCCGAGTGGTTCTTGTGGGAGAACAACTCCATTTGGCTCTCTAACGTCACACACCATCAGGCTTCCAAGCAACTCTCAAGGAAACTCAGTTTTCACACTCTATGCTTAGTGCCCTTTGAGTGCATTATCTAGGAATGAACCTGGTAGAGCATCCCACACAAACGAATGCTCCACATGCGGGTTTCACATGCCACCAACTCCACATTCACAGGCAACTTCAGCGCCACAGCCGTTTTCAGATAGCCCTCAATGCAAAGGCTCTAGACGCAAATATTGGTGTGAGAGCTAATTCAATCAAGGAAACACTGCATGTTGGTGAAGGGCATATTGAAGAAGGATCAGCCGAGTGGTTCTTGTGGGAGAACAACTCCATTTGGCTCACTAACTTCACACACCATCAGGCTTCCAAGCAGCTCTCAAGGAAACTCAGTTTTCACACTCTATGCTT
Source organism: Ochotona princeps (assembly GCF_030435755.1). NCBI lineage: Eukaryota > Metazoa > Chordata > Mammalia > Lagomorpha > Ochotonidae > Ochotona > Ochotona princeps. The sequence continues at coordinate 2,339 of NW_026697773.1, forward strand.
AGTGCCCTTTGAGTGCCTAGGACAGAAATGAAGCTTGGAGAGCATCCCACACAAACGAATGCTCCACATGCGGGTTTCACATGTCACCAACTCCACATTCACAGGCAACTTCAGCGCCACAGCCGTTTTCAGATAGCCCTCAATGAAAAGGCTCTAGACGCAAATATTGGTGTGAGAGCTAATTCAATGAAGGAAACACTGCATGTTGGTGAAGGGCATATTGAAGAAGGATCAGCCGAGTGGTTCTTGTGGGAGAACAACTCCATTTGGCTCACTAACGTCACACACCATCAGGCTTCCAAGCAGCTCTCAAGGAAACTCAGTTTTCACACTCTATGCTTAGTGCCCTTTGAGTGCATTATCTAGGAATGAACCTGGTAGAGCATCCCACACAAACGAATGCTCCACATGCAGGTTTCACATGCCACCAACTCCACATTCACAGGCAACTTCAGCGCCACAGCCGTTTTCAGATAGCCCTCATTGCAAAGGCTCTAGACACTAATATTGGTGTGAGAGCTAATTCAATCAAGGAAACACTGCATGTTGGTGAAGGGCATATTGAAGAAGGATCAGCCGAGTGGTTCTTGTGGGAGAACAACTCCATTTGGCTCACTAACTTCACACACCATCAGGCTTCCAAGCAGCTCTCAAGGAAACTCAGTTTTCACACTCTATGCTTAGTGCCCTTTGAGTGCATTATCTAGGAATGAACCTGGTAGAGCATCCCACACAAACGAATGCTCCACATGCGGGTTTCACATGCCACCAACTCCACATTCACAGGCAACTTCAGCGCCACAGCCGTTTTCAGATAGCCCTCAATGCAAAGGCTCTAGACGCAAATATTGGTGTGAGAGCTAATTCAATCAAGGAAACACTGCATGTTGGTGAAGGGCATATGGAAGAAGGATCAGCCGAGTGGTTCTTGTGGGAGAACAACTCCATTTGGCTCACTAACTTCACACACCATCAGGCTTCCAAGCAGCTCTCAAGGAAACTCAGTTTTCACACTCTATGTTTAGTGCCCTTTGAGTGCATTATCGAGGAATGAACCTGGTAGAGCATCCCACACAAACGAATGCTCCACATGCGGGTTTCACATGCCACCAACTCCACATTCACAGGCAACTTCAGCGCCACAGCCGTTTTCAGATAGCCCTCAATGCAAAGGCTCTAGACGCAAATATTGGTGTGAGAGCTAATTCAATCAAGGAAACACTGCATGTTGGTGAAGGGCATATTGAAGAAGGATCAGCCGAGTGGTTCTTGTGGGAGAACAACTCCATTTGGCTCACTAACTTCACACACCATCAGGCTTCCAAGCAGCTCTCAAGGAATCTCAGTTTTCACACTCTATGCTTAGTGCCCTTTGAGTGCATTATATAGGAATGAACCTGGTAGAGCATCCCACACAAACGAATGCTCCACATGCGAGTTTCACATGCCACCAACTCCACATTCACAGGCAACTTCAGCGCCACAGCCGTTTTCAGATAGCGCTCAATGCAAAGGCTCTAGACGCAAATATTGGTGTGAGAGCTAATTCAATCAAGGAAACACTGCATGTTCGTGAAGGGCATATTGAAGAAGGATCAGCCGAGTGGTTCTTGTGGGAGAACAACTCCATTTGGCTCACTAACTTCACACACCATCAGGCTTCCAAGCAGCTCTCAAGGAAACTCAGTTTTCACACTCTATGTTTAGTTCCCTTTGAGTGCATTATCTAGGAATGAACCTGGTAGAGCATCCCACACAAACGAATGCTCCACATGCGGGTTTCACATGCCACCAACTCCACATTCACAGGCAACTTCAGCGCCACAGCAGTTTTCAGATAGCCCTCAATGCAAAGGCTCTAGACGCAAATATTGGTGTGAGAGCTAATTCAATCAAGGAAACACTGCATGTTGGTGAAGGGCATATTGAAGAAGGATCAGCCGAGTGGTTCTTGTGGGAGAACAACTCCATTTGGCTCACTAACTTCACACACCATCAGGCTTCCAAGCAGCTCTCAAGGAAACTCAGTTTTCACACTCTATGCTTAGTGCCCTTTGAGTGCCTAGGACAGAAATGAAGCTTGGAGAGCATCCCACACAAACGAATGCTCCACATGCGGGTTTCACATGCCACCAACTCCACATTCACAGGCAACTTCAGCGCCACAGCCGTTTTCAGATAGCCCTCAATGCAAAGGCTCTAGACGCAAATATTGGTGTGAGAGCTAATTCAATCAAGGAAACACTGCATGTTGGTGAAGGGCATATGGAAGAAGGATCAGCCGAGTGGTTCTTGTGGGAGAACAACTCCATTTGGCTCACTAACGTCACACACCATCAGGCTTCCAAGCAGCTCTCAAGGAAACTCAGTTTTCACACTCTATGCTTAGTGCCCTTTGAGTGCATTATCTAGGAATGAACCTTGTAGAGCATCCCACACAAACGAATGCTCCACATGCGGGTTTCACATGCCACCAACTCCACATTCACAGGCAACTTCAGCGCCACAGCCGTTTTCAGATAGCCCTCATTGCAAAGGCTCTAGACACTAATATTGGTGTGAGAGCTAATTCAATCAAGGAAACACTGCATGTTGGTGAAGGGCATATTGAAGAAGGATCAGCCGAGTGGTTCTTGTGGGAGAACAACTCCATTTGGCTCACTAACTTCACACACCATCAGGCTTCCAAGCAGCTCTCAAGGAAACTCAGTTTTCACACTCTATGCTTAGTGCCCTTTGAGTGCATTATCTAGGAATGAACCTGGTAGAGCATCCCACACAAACGAATGCTCCACATGCGGGTTTCACATGCCACCAACTCCACATTCACAGGCAACTTCAGCGCCACAGCCGTTTTCAGATAGCCCTCAATGCAAAGGCTCTAGACGCAAATATTGGTGTGAGAGCTAATTCAATCAAGGAAACACTGCATGTTGGTGAAGGGCATATTGAAGAAGGATCAGCCGAGTGGTTCTTGTGGGAGAACAACTCCATTTGGCTCACTAACTTCACACACCATCAGGCTTCCAAGCAGCTCTCAAGGAAACTCAGTTTTCACACTCTATGCTTAGTGCCCTTTGAGTGCATTATCTAGGAATGAACCTGGTAGAGCATCCCACACAAACGAATGCTCCACATGCGGGTTTCACATGCCACCAACTCCACATTCACAGGCAACTTCAGCGCCACAGCCGTTTTCAGATAGCCCTCAATGCAAAGGCTCTAGACGCAAATATTGGTGTGAGAGCTAATTCAATCAAGGAAACACTGCATGTTGGTGAAGGGCATATTGAAGAAGGATCAGCCGAGTGGTTCTTGTGGGAGAACAACTCCATTTGGCTCACTAACGTCACACACCATCAGGCTTCCAAGCAGCTCTCAAGGAAACTCAGTTTTCACACTCTATGCTTAGTGCCCTTTGAGTGCCTAGGACAGAAATGAAGCTTGGAGAGCATCCCACACAAACGAATGCTCCACATGCGGGTTTCACATGCCACCAACTCCACATTCACAGGCAACTTCAGCGCCACAGCCGTTTTCAGATAGCCCTCAATGCAAAGGCTCTAGACGCAAATATTGGTGTGAGAGCTAATTCAATCAAGGAAACACTGCATGTTGGTGAAGGGCATATTGAAGAAGGATCAGCCGAGTGGTTCTTGTGGGAGAACAACTCCATTTGGCTCACTAACGTCACACACCATCAGGCTTCCAAGCAACTCTCAAGGAAACTCAGTTTTCACACTCTATGCTTAGTGCCCTTTGAGTGCATTATCTAGGAATGAACCTGGTAGAGCATCCCACACAAACGAATGCTCCACATGCGGGTTTCACATGCCACCAACTCCACATTCACAGGCAACTTCAGCGCCACAGCCGTTTTCACATAGCCCTCAATGCAAAGACTCTAGACGCAAATATTGGTGTGAGAGCTAATTCAATCAAGGAAACACTGCATGTTGGTGAAGGGCATATTGAAGAAGGATCAGCCGAGTGGTTCTTGTGGGAGAACAACTCCATTTGGCTCACTAACTTCACACACCATCAGGCTTCCAAGCAGCTCTCAAGGAAACTCAGTTTTCACACTCTATGCTTAGTGCCCTTTGAGTGCATTATGTAGGAATGAACCTGGTAGAGCATCCCACACAAACGAATGCTCCACATGCGGGTTTCACATGCCACCAACTCCACATTCACAGGCAACTTCAGCGCCACAGCCGTTTTCAGATAGCCCTCAATGCAAAGGCTCTAGACGCAAATATTGGTGTGAGAGCTAATTCAATCAAGGAAACACTGCATGTTGGTGAAGGACATATTGAAGAAGGATCAGCCGAGTGGTTCTTGTGGGAGAACAACTCCATTTGGCTCACTAACTTCACACACCATCAGGCTTCCAAGCAGCTCTCAAGGAAACTCAGTTTTCACACTCTATGCTTAGTGCCCTTTGAGTGCATTATCTAGGAATGAACCTGGTAGAGCATCCCACACAAACGAATGCTCCACATGCGGGTTTCACATGCCACCAACTCCACATTCACAGGCAACTTCAGCGCCACAGCCGTTTTCAGATAGCCCTCAATGCAAAGGCTCTAGACGCAAATATTGGTGTGAGAGCTAATTCAATCAAGGAAACACTGCATGTTGGTGAAGGGCATATTGAAGAAGGATCAGCCGAGTGGTTCTTGTGGGAGAACAACTCCATTTGGCTCACTAACTTCACACACCATCAGGCTTCCAAGCAGCTCTCAAGGAAACTCAGTTTTCACACTCTATGCTTAGTGCCCTTTGAGTGCATTATCTAGGAATGAACCTGGTAGAGCAGTCCACACAAACGAATGCTCCACATGCGGGTTTCACATGCCACCAACTCCACATTAACAGGCAACTTCAGCGCCACAGCCGTTTTCAGATAGCCCTCAATGCAAAGGCTCTAGACGCAAATATTGGTGTGAGAGCTAATTCAATCAAGGAAACACTGCATGTTGTTGAAGGGCATATTGAAGAAGGATCAGCCGAGTGGTTCTTGTGGGAGAACAACTCCATTTGGCTCTCTAACGTCACACACCATCAGGTTTCCAAGCAGCTCTCAAGGAAACTCAGTTTTCACACTCTATGCTTAGTGCCCTTTGAGTGCATTATCTAGGAATGAACCTGGTAGAGCATCCCACACAAACGAATGCTCCACATGCGGGTTTCACATGCCACCAACTCTACATTCACAGGCAACTTCAGCGCCACAGCCATTTTCAGATAGCCCTCAATGCAAAGGCTCTAGACGCAAATATTGGTGTGAGAGCTAATTCAATCAAGGAAACACTGCATGTTGGTGAAGGGCATATTGAAGAAGGATCAGCCGAGTGGTTCTTGTGGGAGAACAACTCCATTTGGCTCACTAACTTCACACACCATCAGGCTTCCAAGCAGCTCTCAAGGAAACTCAGTTTTCACACTCTATGCTTAGTGCCCTTTGAGTGCCTAGGACAGAAATGAAGCTTGGAGAGCATCCCACACAAACGAATGCTCCACATGCGGGTTTCACATGCCACCAACTCCACATTCACAGGCAACTTCACCGCCACAGCCGTTTTCAGATAGCCCTCAATGCAAAGGCTCTAGACGCAAATATTGGTGTGAGAGCTAATTCAATCAAGGAAACACTGCATGTTGGTGAAGGGCATATTGAAGAAGGATCAGCCGAGTGGTTCTTGTGGGGGAACAACTCCATTTGGCTCACTAACGTCACACACCATCAGGCTTCCAAGCAGCTCTCAAGGAAACTCAGTTTTCACACTCTATGCTTAGTGCCCTTTGAGTGCATTATCTAGGAATGAACCTGGTAGAGCATCCCACACAAACGAATGCTCCACATGCAGGTTTCACATGCCACCAACTCCACATTCACAGGCAACTTCAGCGCCACAGCCGTTTTCAGATAGCCCTCATTGCAAAGGCTCTAGACACTAATATTGGTGTGAGAGCTAATTCAATCAAGGAAACACTGCATGTTGGTGAAGGGCATATTGAAGAAGGATCAGCCGAGTGGTTCTTGTGGGAGAACAACTCCATTTGGCTCACTAACTTCACACACCATCAGGCTTCCAAGCAGCTCTCAAGGAAACTCAGTTTTCACACTCTATGCTTAGTGCCCTTTGAGTGCATTATCTAGGAATGAACCTGGTAGAGCAGTCCACACAAACGAATGCTCCACATGCGGGTTTCACATGCCACCAACTCCACATTCACAGGCAACTTCAGCGCCACAGCCGTTTTCAGATAGCCCTCAATGCAAAGGCTCTAGACGCAAATATTGGTGTGAGAGCTAATTCAATCAAGGAAACACTGCATGTTGGTGAAGGGCATATTGAAGAAGGATCAGCCAAGTGGTTCTTGTGGGAGAACAACTCCATTTGGCTCACTAACGTCACACACCATCAGGCTTCCAAGCAGCTCTCAAGGAAACTCAGTTTTCACACTCTATGCTTAGTGCCCTTTGAGTGCATTATCTAGGAATGAACCTGGTAGAGCATCCCACACAAACGAATGCTCCACATGCAGGTTTCACATGCCACCAACTCCACATTCACAGGCAACTTCAGCGCCACAGCCGTTTTCAGATAGCCCTCATTGCAAAGGCTCTAGACACTAATATTGGTGTGAGAGCTAATTCAATCAAGGAAACACTGCATGTTGGTGAAGGGCATATTGAAGAAGGATCAGCCGAGTGGTTCTTGTGGGAGAACAACTCCATTTGGCTCACTAACTTCACACACCATCAGGCTTCCAAGCAGCTCTCAAGGAAACTCAGTTTTCACACTCTATGCTTAGTGCCCTTTGAGTGCATTATCTAGGAATGAACCTGGTAGAGTATCCCACACAAACGAATGCTCCACATGCGGGTTTCACATGCCACCAACTCCACATTCACAGGCAACTTCAGCGCCACAGCCGTTTTCAGATAGCCCTCAATGCAAAGGCTCTAGACGCAAATATTGGTGTGAGAGCTAATTCAATCAAGGAAACACTGCATGTTGGTGAAGGGCATATTGAAGAAGGATCAGCCGAGTGGTTCTTGTGGGAGAACAACTCCATTTGGCTCTCTAACGTCACACACCATCAGGCTTCCAAGCAGCTCTCAAGGAAACTCAGTTTTCACACTCTATGCTTAGTGCCCTTTGAGTGCATTATATAGGAATGAACCTGGTAGAGCATCCCACACAAACGAATGCTCCACATGCGGGTTTCACATGCCACCAACTCCACATTCACAGGCAACTTCAGCGCCACAGCCGTTTTCAGATAGCCCTCATTGCAAAGGCTCTAGACACTAATATTGGTGTGAGAGCTAATTCAAACAAGGAAACACTGCATGTTGGTGAAGGGCATATTGAAGAAGGATCAGCCGAGTGGTTCTTGTGGGAGAACAACTCCATTTGGCTCACTAACTTCACACACCATCAGGCTTCGAAGCAGCTCTCAAGGAAACTCAGTTTTCACACTCTATGCTTAGTGCCCTTTGTATGGCTAGGACTGAAATGAACCTGGTAGAGCATCCCACACAAACGAATGCTCCACATGCGGGTTTCACATGCCACCAACTCCACATTCACAGGCAACTTCAGCGCCACAGCCGTTTTCAGATAGCACTCAATGCAAAGGCTCTAGACGCAAATATTGGTGTGAGAGCTAATTCAATCAAGGAAACACTGCATGTTGGTGAAGGGCATATTGAAGAAGGATCAGCCAAGTGGTTCTTGTGGGAGAACAACTCCATTTGGCTCACTAACTTCACACACCATCAGGCTTCCAAGCAGCTCTCAAGGAAACTCAGTTTTCACACTCGATGCTTAGTGCTCTTTGTGTGCCTAGGACTGAAATGAAGCTTGGTCATCATCCCACACAAACGAATGCTCCACATGCGGGTTTCACATGCCACCAACTCCACATTCACAGGCAACTTCAGCGCCACAGCCGTTTTCAGATAGCCCTCAATGCAAAGGCTCTAGACGCAAATATTGGTGTGAGAGCTAATTCAATCAAGGAAACACTGCATGTTGGTGAAGGGCATATTGAAGAAGGATCAGCCGAGTGGTTCTTGTGGGAGAACAACTCCATTTGGCTCACTAACTTCACACACCATCAGGCTTCCAAGCAGCTCTCAAGGAAACTCAGCTTTCACACTCTATGCTTAGTGCCCTTTGAGTGCATTATCTAGGAATGAACCTGGTAGAGCATCCCACACAAACGAATGCTCCACATGCGGGTTTCACATGCCACCAACTCCACATTCACAGGCAACTTCAGCGCCACAGCCGTTTTCAGATAGCCCTCAATGCAAAGGCTCTAGACGCAAATATTGGTGTGAGAGCTAATTCAATCAAGGAAACACTGCATGTTGGTGAAGGGCATATTGAAGAAGGATCAGCCGAGTGGTTCTTGTGGGAGAACAACTCCATTTGGCTCACTAACTTCACACACCATCAGGCTTCCAAGCAGCTCTCAAGGAAACTCAGTTTTCACACTCTATGCTTAGAGCTCTTTGTGTGCCTAGGACTGAAATGAAGCTTGGTCAGCATCCCACACAAATGAATGCTCCACATGCGGGTTTCACATGCCACCAACTCCACATTCACAGGCAACTTCAGCGCCACAGCCGTTTTCAGATAGCCCTCAATGCAAAGGCTCTAGACGCAAATATTGGTGTGAGAGCTAATTCAATCAAGGAAACACTGCATGTTGGTGAAGGGCATATTGAAGAAGGATCAGCCGAGTGGTTCTTGTGGGAGAACAACTCCATTTGGCTCACTAACTTCACACACCATCAGGCTTCCAAGCAGCTCTCAAGGAAACTCAGTTTTCACACTCTATGCTTAGTGCTCTTTGTGTGCCTACGACTGAAATGAAGCTTGGTCAGCATCCCACACAAACGAATGCTCCACATGCGGGTTTCACATGCCACCAACTCCACATTCACAGGCAACTTCAGCGCCACAGCCGTTTTCAGATAGCCCTCAATGCAAAGGCTCTAGACGCAAATATTGGTGTGAGAGCTAATTCAATCAAGGAAACACTGCATGTTGGTGAAGGGCATATTGAAGAAGGATCAGCCGAGTGGTTCTTGTGGGAGAACAACTCCATTTGGCTCACTAACTTCACACACCATCAGGCTTCCAAGCAGCTCTCAAGGAAACTCAGTTTTCACACTCTATGCTTAGTGCCCTTTGAGTGCATTATCTAGGAATGAACCTGGTAGAGCATCCCACACAAACGAATGCTCCACATGCGGGTTTCACATGCCACCAACTCCACATTCACAGGCAACCTCAGCGCCACAGCCGTTTTCAGATAGCCCTCAATGCAAAGGCTCTAGACGCAAATATTGGTGTGAGAGCTAATTCAATCAAGGAAACACTGCATGTTGGTGAAGGGCATATTGAAGAAGGATCAGCCGAGTGGTTCTTGTGGGAGAACAACTCCATTTGGCTCACTAACTTCACACACCCCCAGGCTTCCAAGCAGCTCTCAAGGAAACTCAGTTTTCACACTCTATGCTTAGTGCCCTTTGAGTGCATTATCTAGGAATGAACCTGGTAGAGCATCCCACACAAACGAATGCTCCACATGCGGGTTTCACATGCCACCAACTCCACATTCACAGGCAACCTCAGCGCCACAGCAGTTTTCAGATAGCCCTCAATGCAAAGGCTCTAGACGCAAATATTGGTGTGAGAGCTAATTCAATCAAGGAAACACTGCATGTTGGTGAAGGGCATATTGAAGAAGGATCAGCCGAGTGGTTCTTGTGGGAGAACAACTCCATTTGGCTCACTAACTTCACACACCATCAGGCTTCCAAGCAGCTCTCAAGGAAACTCAGTTTTCACACTCTATGCTTAGTGCTCTTTGTGTGCCTACGACTGAAATGAAGCTTGGTCGGCATCCCACACAAACGAATGCTCCACATGCGGGTTTCACATGCCACCAACTCCACATTCACAGGCAACTGCAGCGCCACAGCCGTTTTCAGATAGCCCTCAATGCAAAGGCTCTAGACGCAAATATTGGTGTGAGAGCTAATTCAATGAAGGAAACACTGCATGTTGGTGAAGGGCATATTGAAGAAGGATCAGCCGAGTGGTTCTTGTGGGAGAACAACTCCATTTGGCTCACTAACTTCACACACCATCAGGCTTCCAAGCAGCTCTCAAGGAAACTCAGTTTTCACACTCTATGCTTAGTGCCCTTTGAGTGCATTATCTAGGAATGAACCTGGTAGAGCATCCCACACAAACGAATGCTCCACATGCGGGTTTCACATGCCACCAACTCCACATTCACAGGCAACCTCAGCGCCACAGCCGTTTTCAGATAGCCCTCAATGCAAAGGCTCTAGACGCAAATATTGGTGTGAGAGCTAATTCAATGAAGGAAACACTGCATGTTGGTGAAGGGCATATTGAAGAAGGATCAGCCGAGTGGTTCTTGTGGGAGAACAACTCCATTTGGCTCACTAACTTCACACACCATCAGGCTTCCAAGCAGCTCTCAAGGAAACTCAGTTTTCACACTCTATGCTTAGTGCCCTTTGAGTGCATTATCTAGGAATGAACCTGGTAGAGCATCCCACACAAACGAATGCTCCACATGCGGGTTTCACATGCCACCAACTCCACATTCACAGGCAACTTCAGCGCCACAGCCGTTTTCAGATAGCCCTCAATGCAAAGGCTCTAGACGCAAATATTGGTGTGAGAGCTAATTCAATCAAGGAAACACTGCATGTTGGTGAAGGGCATATTGAAGAAGGATCAGCCGAGTGGTTCTTGTGGGAGAACAACTCCATTTGGCTCACTAACTTCACACACCATCAGGCTTCCAAGCAGCTCTCAAGGAAACTCAGTTTTCACACTCTATGCTTAGTGCCCTTTGAGTGCATTATCTAGGAATGAACCTGGTAGAGCATCCCACACAAACGAATGCTCCACATGCGGGTTTCACATGCCACCAACTCCACATTCACAGGCAACTTCAGCGCCACAGCCGTTTTCAGATAGCCCTCAATGCAAAGGCTCTAGACGCAAATATTGGTGTGAGAGCTAATTCAATCAAGGAAACACTGCATGTTGGTGAAGGGCATATTGAAGAAGGATCAGCCGAGTGGTTCTTGTGGGAGAACAACTGCATTTGGCTCACTAACTTCACACACCATCAGGCTTCCAAGCAGCTCTCAAGGAAACTCAGTTTTCACACTCTATGCTTAGTGCCCTTTGAGTGCATTATCTAGGAATGAACCTGGTAGAGCATCCCACACAAACGAATGCTCCACATGCGGGTTTCACATGCCACCAACTCCATAATTCACAGGCAACCTCAGCGCCACAGCCGTTTTCAGATAGCCCTCAATGCAAAGGCTCTAGACGCAAATATTGGTGTGAGAGCTAATTCAATCAAGGAAACACTGCATGTTGGTGAAGGGCATATTGAAGAAGGATCAGCCGAGTGGTTCTTGTGGGAGAACAACTCCATTTGGCTCACTAACTTCACACACCATCAGGCTTCCAAGCAGCTCTCAAGGAAACTCAGTTTTCACACTCTATGTTTAGTGCCCTTTGAGTGCATTATCTAGGAATGAACCTGGTAGAACATCCCACACAAACGAATGCTCCACATGCGAGTTTCACATGCCACCAACTCCACATTCACAGGCAACTTCAGCGCCACAGCCGTTTTCAGATAGCCCTCAATGCAAAGGCTCTAGACGCAAATATTGGTGTGAGAGCTAATTCAATCAAGGAAACACTGCATGTTGGTGAAGGGCATATTGAAGAAGGATCAGCCGAGTGGTTCTTGTGGGAGAACAACTCCATTTGGCTCACTAACTTCACACACCATCAGGCTTCCAAGCAGCTCTCAAGGAAACTCAGTTTTCACACTCTATGCTTAGTGCCCTTTGAGTGCATTATCTAGGAATGAACCTGGTAGAACATCCCACACAAACGAATGCTCCACATGCGGGTTTCACATGCCACCAACTCCACATTCACAGGCAACTTCAGCGCCACAGCCGTTTTCAGATAGCCCTCAATGCAAAGGCTCTAACGCAAATATTGGTGTGAGAGATAATTCAATCAAGGAAACACTGCATGTTGGTGAAGAGCATATTGAAAAAGGATCAGCCGAGTGGTTCTTGTGGGAGAACAACTCCATTTGGCAAACTAACTTCACACACCATCAGGCTTCCAAGCAGCTCTCAAGGAAACTCAGTTTTCACACTCTATGCTTAGTGCCCTTTGAGTGCCTAGGACTGAAATGAAGCTTGGAGAGCATCCCACACAAACGAATGCTCCACATGCGGGTTTCACATGCCACCAACTCCACATTCACAGGCAACTTCAGCGCCACAGCCGTTTTCAGATAGCCCTCAATGCAAAGGCTCTAGACGCAAATATTGGTGTGAGAGCTAATTCCATCAAGGAAACACTGCATGTTGGTGAAGGGCATATTGAAGAAGGATCAGCGTAGTGGTTCTTGTGGGAGAACAACTCCATTTGGCTCACTAACTTCACACACCATCAGGCTTCCAAGCAGCTCTCAAGGAAACTCAGTTTTCACACTCTATGCTTAGTGCCCTTTGAGTGCATTATCTAGGAATGAACCTGGTAGAGCATCCCACACAAACGAATGCTCCACATGCGGGTTTCACATGCCACCAACTCCACATTCACAGGCAACTTCAGCGCCACAGCCGTTTTCAGATAGCCCTCAATGCAAAGGCTCTAGACGCAAATATTGGTGTGAGAGCTAATTCAATCAAGGAAACACTGCATGTTGGTGAAGGGCATATTGAAGAAGGATCAGCCGAGTGGTTCTTGTGGGAGAACAACTCCATTTGGCTCACTAACTTCACACACCATCAGGCTTCCAAGCAGCTCTCAAGGAAACTCAGTTTTCACACTCTATGCTTAGTGCCCTTTGAGTGCATTATCTAGGAATGAACCTGGTAGAGCATCCCACACAAACGAATGCTCCACATGCGGGTTTCACATGCCACCAACTCCACATTCACAGGCAACTTCAGCGCCACAGCCGTTTTCAGATAGCCCTCAATGCAAAGGCTCTAGACGCAAATATTGGTGTGAGAGCTAATTCAATCAAGGAAACACTGCATGTTATTGAAGGGCATATTGAAGAAGGATCAGCCGAGTGGTTCTTGTGGGAGAACAACTCCATTTGGCTCACTAACTTCACACACCATCAGGCTTCCAAGCAGCTCTCAAGGAAACTCAGTTTTCACAATCTATGCTTAGTGCTCTTTGTGTGCCTAGGACTGAAATGAAGCTTGGTCAGCATCCCACACAAACGAATGCTCCACATGCGGGTTTCACATGCCACCAACTCCACATTCACAGGCAACTGCAGCGCCACAGCCGTTTTCAGTTAGCCCTCAATGCAAAGGCTCTAGACACTAATATTGGTGTGAGAGCTAATTCAATCAAGGAAACACTGCATGTTGGTGAAGGGCATATTGAAGAAGGATCAGCCGAGTGGTTCTTGTGGGAGAACAACTCCATTTGGCTCACTAACTTCACACACCATCAGGCTTCCAAGCAGCTCTCAAGGAAACTCAGTTTTCACACTCTATGCTTAGTGCCCTTTGAGTGCATTATCTAGGAATGAACCTGGTAGAGCATCCCACACAAACGAATGCTCCACATGCGGGTTTCACATGCCACCAACTCCACATTCACAGGCAACCTCAGCGCCACAGCCGTTTTCAGATAGCCCTCAATGCAAAGGCTCTAGATGCAAATATTGGTGTGAGAGCTAATTCAATCAAGGAAACACTGCATGTTGGTGAAGGGCATATTGAAGAAGGATCAGCCGAGTGGTTCTTGTGGGAGAACAACTCCATTTGGCTCACTAACTTCACACACCATCAGGCTTCCAAGCAGCTCTCAAGGAAACTCAGTTTTCACACTCTATGCTTAGTGCCCTTTGAGTGCATTATCTAGGAATGGACCTGGTAGAGCATCCCACACAAACGAATGCTCCACATGCGGGTTTCACATGCCACCAACTCCACATTCACAGGCAACCTCAGCGCCACAGCCGTTTTCAGATAGCCCTCAATGCAAAGGCTCTAGACGCAAATATTGGTGTGAGAGCTAATTCCATCAAGGAAACACTGCATGTTGGTGAAGGGCATATTGAAGAAGGATCAGCCGAGTGGTTCTTGTGGGAGAACAACTCCATTTGGCTCACTAACTTCACACACCATCAGGCTTCCAAGCAGCTCTCAAGGAAACTCAGTTTTCACACTCTATGTTTAGTGCCCTTTGAGTGCATTATCTAGGAATGAACCTGGTAGAACATCCCACACAATCGAATGCTCCACATGCGGGTTTCACATGCCACCAACTCCACATTCACAGGCAACTTCAGCGCCACAGCCGTTTTCAGATAGCCCTCAATGCAAAGGCTCTAGACGCAAATATTGTTGTGAGAGCTAATTCAATCAAGGAAACACTGCATGTTGGTGAAGGGCATATTGAAGAAGGATCAGCCGAGTGGTTCTTGTGGGAGAACAACTCCATTTGGCTCACTAACTTCACACACCATCAGGCTTCCAAGCAGCTCTCAAGGAAACTCAGTTTTCACACTCTATGCTTAGTGCCCTTTGAGTGCATTATCTAGGAATGAACCTGGTAGAGCATCCCACACAAACGAATGCTCCACATGCGGGTTTCACATGCCACCAACTCCACATTCACAGGCAACTTCAGCGCCACAGCCCTTTTCAGATAGCCCTCAATGCAAAGGCTCTAGACGCAAATATTGGTGTGAGAGCTAATTCAATCAAGGAAACACTGCATGTTGGTGAAGGGCATATTGAAGAAGGATCAGCCGAGTGGTTCTTGTGGGAGAACAACTCCATTTGGCTCACTAACTTCACACACCATCAGGCTTCCAAGCAGCTCTCAAGGAAACTCAGTTTTCACACTCTATGCTTAGTGCCCTTTGAGTGCATTATCTAGGAATGAACCTGGTAGAGCATCCCACACAAACGAATGCTCCACATGCGGGTTTCACATGCCACCAACTCCACATTCACAGGCAACCTCAGCGCCACAGCCCTTTTCAGATAGCCCTCAATGCAAAGGCTCTAGACGCAAATATTGGTGTGAGAGCTAATTCAATCAAGGAAACACTGCATGTTGGTGAAGGGCATATTGAAGAAGGATCAGCCGAGTGGTTCTTGTGGGAGAACAACTCCATTTGGCTCACTAACTTCACACACCATCAGGCTTCCAAGCAGCTCTCAAGGAAACTCGGTTTTCACACTCTATGCTTAGTGCCCTTTGAGTGCATTATCTAGGAATGGACCTGGTAGAGCATCCCACACAAACGAATGCTCCACATGCGGGTTTCACATGCCACCAACTCCACATTCACAGGCAACTTCAGCGCCAAAGCCGTTTTCAGATAGCCCTCAATGCAAAGGCTCTAGAGGCAAATATTGGTGTGAGAGCTAATTCAATCAAGGAAACACTGCATGTTGGTGAAGGGCATATTGAAGAAGGATCAGCCGAGTGGTTCTTGTGGGAGAACAACTCCATTTGGCTCACTAACTTCACACACCATCAGGCTTCCAAGCAGCTCTCAAGGAAACTCGGTTTTCACACTCTATTTTTAGTGCCCTTTGAGTGCATTATCTAGGAATGGACCTGGTAGAGCATCCCACACAAACGAATTCTCCACATGCGGGTTTCACATGCCACCAACTCCACATTCACAGGCAACTTCAGCGCCACAGTCGTTTTCAGATAGCCCTCATTGCAAAGGCTCTAGACGCAAATATTGGTGTGAGAGCTAATTCAATCAAGGAAACACTGCATGTTGGTGAAGGGCATATGGAAGAAGGATCAGCCGAGTGGTTCTTGTGGGAGAACAACTCCATTTGGCTCACTAACTTCACACACCATCAGGCTTCCAAGCAGCTCTCAAGGAAACTCAGTTTTCACACTCTATGCTTAGTGCCCTTTGTGTGCCTAGGACTGAAATGAATCTTGGTCAGCATTCCACACAAACGAATGCTCCACATGCGGGTTTCACATGCCACCAACTCCACATTCACAGGCAACTTCAGCGCCACAGCCGTTTTCAGATAGCCCTCAATGCAAAGGCTCTAGACGCAAATATTGGTGTGAGAGCTAATTCAATCAAGGAAACACTGCATGTTGGTGAAGGGCATATTGAAGAAGGATCAGCCGAGTGGTTCTTGTGGGAGAACAACTCCATTTGGCTCACTAACTTCACACACCATCAGGCTTCCAAGCAGCTCTCAAGGAAACTCAGTTTTCACACTCTATGCTTAGTGCCCTTTGAGTGCATTATCTAGGAATTAACCTGGTAGAACATCACACACAAACGAATGCTCCACATGCGGGTTTCACATGCCACCAACTCCACATTCACAGGCAACTTCAGCGCCACAGCCGTTTTCAGATAGCCCTCAATGCAAAGGCTCTAGACGCAAATATTGGTGTGAGAGCTAATTCAATCAAGGAAACACTGCATGTTGGTGAAGGGCATATTGAAGAAGGATCAGCCGAGTGGTTCTTGTGGGAGAACAACTCCATTTGGCTCACTAACTTCACACACCATCAGGCTTCCAAGCAGCTCTCAAGGAAACTCAGTTTTCACACTCTGCTTAGTGCCCTTTGTATGGCTAGGACTGAAATGAACCTGGTAGAGCATCCCACACAAACGAATGCTCCACATGCGGGTTTCACATGCCACCAACTCCACATTCACAGGCAACTTCAGCGCCACAGCCGTTTTCAGATAGCCCTCAATGCAAAGGCTCTAGACGCAAATATTGGTGTGAGAGCTAATTCAATCAAGGAAACACTGCATGTTGGTGAAGGGCATATTGAAGAAGGATCAGCCGAGTGGTTCTTGTGGGAGAACAACTCCATTTGGCTCACTAACTTCACACACCATCAGGCTTCCAAGCAGCTCTCAAGGAAACTCAGTTTTCACACTCTATGCTTAGTGCCCTTTGAGTGCATTATCTAGGAATGAACCTGGTAGAGCATCCCACACAAACGAATGCTCCACATGCGGGTTTCACATGCCACCAACTCCACATTCACAGGCAACCTCAGCGCCACAGCCGTTTTCAGATAGCCCTCAATGCAAAGGCTCTAGACGCAAATATTGGTGTGAGAGCTAATTCAATCAAGGAAACACTGCATGTTGGTGAAGGGCATATTGAAGAAGGATCAGCCGAGTGGTTCTTGTGGGAGAACAACTCCATTTGGCTCACTAACTTCACACACCATCAGGCTTCCAAGCAGCTCTCAAGGAAACTCAGTTTTCACACTCTATGCTTAGTGCCCTTTGAGTGCATTATCTAGGAATGAACCTGGTAGAGCATCCCACACAAACGAATGCTCCACATGCGGGTTTCACATGCCACCAACTCCACATTCACAGGCAACCTCAGCGCCACAGCCGTTTTCAGATAGCCCTCAATGCAAAGGCTCTAGACGCAAATATTGGTGTGAGAGCTAATTCAATCAAGGAAACACTGCATGTTGGTGAAGGGCATATTGAAGAAGGATCAGCCGAGTGGTTCTTGTGGGAGAACAACTCCATTTGGCTCACTAACTTCACACACCATCAGGCTTCCAAGCAGCTCTCAAGGAAACTCGGTTTTCACACTCTATGCTTAGTGCCCTTTGAGTGCATTATCTAGGAATGAACCTGGTAGAGCATCCCACACAAACGAATTCTCCACATGCGGGTTTCACATGCCACCAACTCCACATTCACAGGCAACTTCAGCGCCACAGCCGTTTTCAGATAGCCCTCAATGCAAAGGCTCTAGACGCAAATATTGGTGTGAGAGCTAATTCAATCAAGGAAACACTGCATGTTGGTGAAGGGCATATTGAAGAAGGATCAGCCGAGTGGTTCTTGTGGGAGAACAACTCCATTTGGCTCACTAACTTCACACACCATCAGGCTTCCAAGCAGCTCTCAAGGAAACTCGGTTTTCACACTCTATGCTTAGTGCCCTTTGAGTGCATTATCTAGGAATGGACCTGGTAGAGCATCCCACACAAACGAATGCTCCACATGCGGGTTTCACATGCCACCAACTCCACATTCACAGGCAACTTCAGCGCCACAGTCGTTTTCAGATAGCCCTCATTGCAAAGGCTCTAGACGCAAATATTGGTGTGAGAGCTAATTCAATCAAGGAAACACTGCATGTTGGTGAAGGGCATATTGAAGAAGGATCAGCCGAGTGGTTCTTGTGGGAGAACAACTCCATTTGGCTCACTAACTTCACACACCATCAGGCTTCCAAGCAGCTCTCAAGGAAACTCAGTTTTCACACTCTATGCTTAGTGCCCTTTGTGTGCCTAGGACTGAAATGAATCTTGGTCAGCATTCCACACAAACGAATGCTCCACATGCGGGTTTCACATGCCACCAACTCCACATTCACAGGCAACTTCAGCGCCACAGCCGTTTTCAGATAGCCCTCAATGCAAAGGCTCTAGACGCAAATATTGGTGTGAGAGCTAATTCAATCAAGGAAACACTGCATGTTGGTGAAGGGCATATTGAAGAAGGATCAGCCGAGTGGTTCTTGTGGGAGAACAACTCCATTTGGCTCACTAACTTCACACACCATCAGGCTTCCAAGCAGCTCTCAAGGAAACTCAGTTTTCACACTCTATGCTTAGTGCCCTTTGAGTGCATTATCTAGGAATGAACCTGGTAGAGCATCCCACACAAACGAATGCTCCACATGCGGGTTTCACATGCCACCAACTCCACATTCACAGGCAACTTCAGCGCCACAGCCATTTTCAGATAGCCCTCAATGCAAAGGCTCTAGACGCAAATATTGGTGTGAGAGCTAATTCAATCAAGGAAACACTGCATGTTGGTGAAGGGCATATTGAAGAAGGATCAGCCGAGTGGTTCTTGTGGGAGAACAACTCCATTTGGCTCACTAACTTCACACACCATCAGGCTTCCAAGCAGCTCTCAAGGAAACTCAGTGTTCACACTCTATGCATAGTGCCCTTTTTATGGCTAGGACTGAAATGAACCTGGTAGAGCATCCCACACAAACGAATGCTCCACATGCGGGTTTCACATGCCACCAACTCCACATTCACAGGCAACTTCAGCGCCACAGCCGTTTTCAGATAGCCCTCAATGCAAAGGCTCTAGACGCAAATATTGGTGTGAGAGCTAATTCAAACAAGGAAACACTGCATGTTGGTGAAGGGCATATTGAAGAAGGATCAGCCGAGTGTTTCTTGTGGGAGAACAACTCCATTTGGCTCACTAACTTCACACACCATCAGGCTTCCAAGCAGCTCTCAAGGAAACTCAGTTTTCACACTCTATGCTTAGTGCCCTTTGAGTGCCTAGGACTGAAATGAACCTGGTAGAGCATCCCACACAAACGAATGCTCCACATGCGGGTTTCACATGCCACCAACTCCACATTCACAGGCAACTTCAGCGCCACAGCCTTTTCAGATAGCCCTCAATGCAAAGGCTCTAGAAGCAAATATTGGTGTGAGAGCTAATTCAATCAAGGAAACACTGCATGTTGGTGAAGGGCATATTGAAGAAGGATCAGCCGAGTGGTTCTTGTGAGAGAACAACTCCATTTGGCTCACTAACTTCACACACCATCAGGCTTCCAAGCAGCTCTCAAGGAAACTCAGTTTTCACACTCTATGCTTAGTGCCCTTTGAGTGCATTATCTAGGAATGAACCTGGTCAGCATCCCACACAAACGAATGCTCCACATGCGGGTTTCACATGCCACCAACTCCACATTCACAGGCAACTTCAGCGCCACAGCCGTTTTCAGATAGCCCTCAATGCAAAGGCTCTAGACGCAAATATTGGTGTGAGAGCTAATTCAATCAAGGAAACACTGCATGTTGGTGAAGGACATATTGAAGAAGGATCAGCCGAGTGGTTCTTGTGGGAGAACAACTCCATTTGGCTCACTAACTTCACACACCATCAGGCTTCCAAGCAGCTCTCAAGGAAACTCAGTTTTCACACTCTATGCTTAGTGCCCTTTGTATGGCTAGGACTGAAATGAACCTGGTAGAGCATCCCACAGAAACGAATGCTCCACATGCGGGTTTCACATGCCACCAACTCCACATTCACAGGCAACTTCAGCACCACAGCCGTTTTCAGATAGCCCTCAATGCAACGGCTCTAGACGCAAATATTGGTGTGAGAGCTAATTCAATCAAGGAAACACTGCATGTTGCTGAAGGGTATATTGAAGAAGGATCAGCCAAGTGGTTCTTGATGCAGAACAACTCCATTTGGCTCACTAACTTCACACACCATCAGGCTTCCAAGCAGCTCTCAAGGAAACTCAGTTTTCACACTCTATGCTTAGTGCCCTTTGAGTGCATTATCTAGGAATGAACCTGGTAGAGCATCCCACACAAACGAATGCTCCACATGCGGGTTTCACATGCCACCAACTCCACATTCACAGGCAACTTAAGCGCCACAGCCATTTTCAGATAGCCCTCAATGCAAAGGCTCTAGACGCAAATATTGGTGTGAGAGCTAATTCAATCAAGGAAACACTGCATGTTGGTGAAGGGCATATTGAAGAAGGATCAGCCGAGTGGTTCTTGTGGGAGAACAACTCCATTTGGCTCACTAACTTCACACACCATCAGGCTTCCAAGCAGCTCTCAAGGAAACTCAGTTTTCACACTCTATGCTTAGTGCCCTTTGAGTGCATTATCTAGGAATGAACCTGGTAGAGCATCCCACACAAACGAATGCTCCACATGCGGGTTTCACATGCCACCAACTCCACATTCACAGGCAACTTCAGCGCCACAGCCGTTTTCAGATAGCCCTCAATGCAAAGGCTCTAGACGCAAATATTGGTGTGAGAGCTAATTCAATCAAGGAAACACTGCATGTTGGTGAAGGGCATATGGAAGAAGGATCAGCCGAGTGGTTCTTGTGGGAGAACAACTCCATTTGGCTCACTAACTTCACACACCATCAGGCTTCCAAGCAGCTCTCAAGGAAACTCAGTTTTCACACTCTATGCTTAGTGCCCTTTGAGTGCATTATCTAGGAATGAACCTGGTAGAGCATCCCACACAAACGAATGCTCCACATGCCGGTTTCACATGCCACCAACTCCACATTCACAGGCAACTTCAGCGCCACAGCCGTTTTCAGATAGCCCTCAATGCAAAGGCTCTAGACGCAAATATTGGTGTGAGAGCTAATTCAATCAAGGAAACACTGCATGTTGGTGAAGGGCATATTGAAGAAGGATCAGCCGAGTGGTTCTTGTGGGAGAACAACTCCATTTGGCTCACTAACTTCACACACCATCAGGCTTCCAAGCAGCTCTCAAGGAAACTCAGTTTTCACACTCTATGCTTAGTGCTCTTTGTGTGCACAGGACTGAAATGAATCTTGGTCAGCATTCCACACAAACGAATGCTCCACATGCGGGTTTCACATGCCACCAACTCCACATTCACAGGCAACTTCAGCGCCACAGCCGTTTTCAGATAGCCCTCAATGCAAAGGCTCTAGACGCAAATATTGGTGTGAGAGCTAATTCAATCAAGGAAACACTGCATGTTGGTGAAGGGCATATTGAAGAAGGATCAGCCGAGTGGTTCTTGTGGGAGAACAACTCCATTTGGCTCACTAACTTCACACACCATCAGGCTTCCAAGCAGCTCTCAAGGAAACTCAGTTTTCACACTCTATGCTTAGTGCCCTTTGAGTGCATTATCTAGGAATGAACCTGGTAGAGCATCCCACACAAACGAATGCTCCACATGCGAGTTTCACATGCCACCAACTCCACATTCACAGGCAACTTCAGCGCCACAGCCGTTTTCAGATAGCCCTCAATGCAAAGGCTCTAGACGCAAATATTGGTGTGAGAGCTAATTCAATCAAGGAAACATTGCATGTTGGTGAAGGGCATATTGAAGAAGGATCAGCCGAGTGGTTCTTGTGGGAGAACAACTCCATTTGGCTCACTAACTTCACACACCATCAGGCTTCCAAGCAGCTCTCAAGGAAACTCAGTTTTCACACTCTATGCTTAGTGCCCTTTGTATGGCTAGGACTGAAATGAACCTGGTAGAGCATCCGACACAAACGAATGCTCCACATGCGGGTTTCACATGCCACCAACTCCACATTCACAGGCAACTTCAGCGCCACAGCCGTTTTCAGATAGCCCTCAATGCAAAGGCTCTAGACGCAAATATTGGTGTGAGAGCTAATTCAATCAAGGAAACACTGCATGTTGGTGAAGGGCATATGGAAGAAGGATCAGCCGAGTGGTTCTTGTGGGAGAACAACTCCATTTGGCTCACTAACTTCACACACCATCAGGCTTCCAAGCAGCTCTCAAGGAAACTCAGTTTTCACACTCTATGCTTAGTGCACTTTGTATGGCTAGGACTGAAATGAACCTGGTAGAGCATCCCACACAAACGAATGCTCCACATGCGGGTTTCACATGCCACCAACTCCACATTCACAGGCAACTTCAGCGCCACAGCCGTTTTCAGATAGCCCTCAATGCAAAGGCTCTAGACGCAAATATTGGTGTGAGAGCTAATTCAATCAAGGAAACACTGCATGTTGGTGAAGGGCATATTGAAGAAGGATCAGCCGAGTGGTTCTTGTGGGAGAACAACTCCATTTGGCTCACTAACTTCACACACCATCAGGCTTCCAAGCAGCTCTCAAGGAAACTCAGTTTTCACACTCTATGCTTAGTGCCCTTTGAGTGCATTATCTAGGAATGAACCTGGTAGAGCATCCCACACAAACGAATGCTCCACATGCGGGTTTCACATGCCACCAACTCCACATTCACAGGCAACTTCAGCGCCACAGCCGTTTTCAGATAGCCCTCAATGCAAAGGCTCTAGACGCAAATATTGGTGTGAGAGCTAATTCAATCAAGGAAACACTGCATGTTGGTGAAGGGCATATTGAAGAAGGATCAGCCGAGTGGTTCTTGTGGGAGAACAACTCCATTTGGCTCACTAACTTCACACACCATCAGGCTTCCAAGCAGCTCTCAAGGAAACTCAGTTTTCACACTCTATGCTTAGTGCCCTTTGAGTGCATTATCTAGGAATGAACCTGGTAGAGCATCCCACACAAACGAATGCTCCACATGCGGGTTTCACATGCCACCAACTCCACATTCACAGGCAACTTCAGCGCCACAGCTGTTTTCAGATAGCCCTCAATGCAAAGGCTCTAGACGCAAATATTGGTGTGAGAGCTAATTCAATCAAGGAAACACTGCATGTTGGTGAAGGGCATATGGAAGAAGGATCAGCCGAGTGGTTCTTGTGGGAGAACAACTCCATTTGGCTCACTAACTTCACACACCATCAGGCTTCCAAGCAGCTCTCAAGGAAACTCAGTTTTCACACTCTATGCTTAGTGCCCTGTGAGTGCATTATCTAGGAATGAACCTGGTAGAGCATCCCACACAAACGAATGCTCCACATGCGGGTTTCACATGCCACCAACTCCACATTCACAGGCAACTTCAGCGCCACAGGCGTTTTCAGATAGCCCTCAATGCAAAGGCTCTAGACGCAAATATTGGTGTGAGAGCTAATTCAATCAAGGAAACACTGCATGTTGGTGAAGGGCATATTGAAGAAGGATCAGCCGAGTGGTTCTTGTGGGAGAACAACTCCATTTGGCTCACTAACTTCACACACCATCAGGCTTCCAAGCAGCTCTCAAGGAAACTCAGTTTTCACACTCTATGCTTAGTGCCCTTTGAGTGCCTAGGACAGAAATGAAGCTTGGAGAGCATCCCACACAAACGAATGCTCCACATGCGGGTTTCACATGCCACCAACTCCACATTCACAGGCAACTTCAGTGCCACAGCCGTTTTCAGATAGCCCTCAATGCAAAGGCTCTAGACGCAAATATTGGTGTGAGAGCTAATTCAATCAAGGAAACACTGCATGTTGGTGAAGGGCATATTGAAGAAGGATCAGCCGAGTGGTTCTCGTGGGAGAACAACTCCATTTGGCTCACTAACGTCACACACCATCAGGCTTCCAAGCAGCTCTCAAGGAAACTCAGTTTTCACACTCTATGCTTAGTGCCCTTTGAGTGCATTATCTAGGAATGAACCTGGTAGAGCATCCCACACAAACGAATGCTCCACATGCGGGTTTCACATGCCACCAACTCCACATTCACAGGCAACTTCAGCGCCACAGCCGTTTTCAGATAGCCCTCAATGCAAAGGCTCTAGACGCAAATATTGGTGTGAGAGCTAATTCAATCAAGGAAACACTGCATGTTGGTGAAGGGCATATTGAAGAAGGATCAGCCGAGTGGTTCTTGTGGGAGAACAACTCCATTTGGCTCACTAACTTCACACACCATCAGGCTTCCAAGCAGCTCTCAAGGAAACTCAGTTTTCACACTCTATGCTTAGTGCCCTTTGAGTGCATTATCTAGGAATTAACCTGGTAGAGCATCCCACACAAACGAATGCTCCACATGCGGGTTTCACATGCCACCAACTCCACATTCACAGGCAACTTCAGCGCCACAGCCGTTTTCAGATAGCCCTCAATGCAAAGGCTCTAGACGCAAATATTGGTGTGAGAGCTAATTCAATCAAGGAAACACTGCATGTTCGTGAAGGGCATATTGAAGAAGGATCAGCCGAGTGGTTCTTGTGGGAGAACAACTCCATTTGGCTCACTAACTTCACACACCATCAGGCTTCCAAGCAGCTCTCAAGGAAACTCAGTTTTCACACTCTATGCTTAGTGCCCTTTGAGTGCATTATCTAGGAATGAACCTGGTAGAGCATCCCACACAAACGAATGCTCCACATGCGGGTTTCACATGCCACCAACTCCACATTCACAGGCAACTTCAGCGCCACAGCCGTTTTCAGATAGCCCTCAATGCAAAGGCTCTAGACGCAAATATTGGTGTGAGAGCTAATTCAATCAAGGAAACACTGCATGTTGGTGAAGGGCATATTGAAGAAGGATCAGCCGAGTGGTTCTTGTGGGAGAACAACTCCATTTGGCTCACTAACGTCACACACCATCAGGCTTCCAAGCAGCTCTCAAGGAAACGCAGTTTTCACACTCTATGCTTAGTGCCCTTTGAGTGCATTATCTAGGAATGAACCTGGTAGAGCATCCCACACAAACGAATGCTCCACATGCGAGTTTCACATGCCACCAACTCCACATTCACAGGCAACTTCAGCGCCACAGCCGTTTTCAGATAGCCCTCAATGCAAAGGCTCTAGACGCAAATATTGGTGTGAGAGCTAATTCAATCAAGGAAACATTGCATGTTGGTGAAGGGCATATTGAAGAAGGATCAGCCGAGTGGTTCTTGGGGGAGAACAACTCCATTTGGCTCACTAACTTCACACACCATCAGGCTTCCAAGCAGCTCTCAAGGAAACTCAGTTTTCACACTCTATGCTTAGTGCCCTTTGTATGGCTAGGACTGAAATGAACCTGGTAGAGCATCCGACACAAACGAATGCTCCACATGCGGGTTTCACATGCCACCAACTCCACATTCACAGGCAACTTCAGCGCCACAGCCGTTTTCAGATAGCCCTCAATGCAAAGGCTCTAGACGCAAATATTGGTGTGAGAGCTAATTCAATCAAGGAAACACTGCATGTTGGTGAAGGGCATATGGAAGAAGGATCAGCCGAGTGGTTCTTGTGGGAGAACAACTCCATTTGGCTCACTAACTTCACACACCATCAGGCTTCCAAGCAGCTCTCAAGGAAACTCAGTTTTCACACTCTATGCTTAGTGCCCTTTGAGTGCATTATCTAGGAATGAACCTGGTAGAGCATCCCACACAAACGAATGCTCCACATGCGGGTTTCACATGCCACCAACTCCACATTCACAGGCAACTTCAGCGCCACAGCCGTTTTCAGATAGCCCTCAATGCAAAGGCTCTAGACGCAAATATTGGTGTGAGAGCTAATTCAATCAAGGAAACACTGCATGTTGGTGAAGGGCATACTGAAGAAGGATCAGCCGAGTGGTTCTTGTGGGAGAACAACTCCATTTGGCTCACTAACTTCACACACCATCAGGCTTCCAAGCAGCTCTCAAGGAAACTCAGTTTTCACACTCTATGCTTAGTGCCCTTTGTATGGCTAGGACTGAAATGAACCTGGTAGAGCATCCCACACAAACGAATGCTCCACATGCGGGTTTCACATGCCACCAACTCCACATTCACAGGCAACTTCAGCGCCACAGTCGTTTTCAGATAGCCCTCAATGCAAAGGCTCTAGACGCAAATATTGGTGTGAGAGCTAATTCAATCAAGGAAACACTGCATGTTGGTGAAGGGCATATGGAAGAAGGATCAGCCGAGTGGTTCTTGTGGGAGAACAACTCCATTTGGCTCACTAACTTCACACACCATCAGGCTTCCAAGCATCTCTCAAGGAAATTCAGTTTTCACACTCTATGCTTAGTGCCCTTTGAGTGCATTATCTAGGAATGAACCTGGTAGAGCATCCCACACAAACGAATGCTCCACATGCGGGTTTCACATGCCACCAACTCCACATTCACAGGCAACTTCAGCGCCACAGCCGTTTTCAGATAGCCCTCAATGCAAAGGCTCTAGACGCAAATATTGGTGTGAGAGCTAATTCAATCAAGGAAACACTGCATGTTGGTGAAGGGCATATTGAAGAAGGATCAGCCGAGTGGTTCTTGTGGGAGAACAACTCCATTTGGCTCACTAACTTCACACACCATCAGGCTTCCAAGCAGCTCTCAAGGAAACTCAGTTTTCACACTCTATGCTTAGTGCCCTTTGAGTGCATTATCTAGGAATGAACCTGGTAGAGCATCCCACAAAAACGAATGCTCCACATGCGGGTTTCACATGCCACCAACTCCACATTCACAGGCAACCTCAGTGCCACAGCCGTTTTCAGATAGCCCTCAATGCAAAGGCTCTAGACGCAAATATTGGTGTGAGAGCTAATTCAATCAAGGAAACACTGCATGTTGGTGAAGGGCATATGGAAGAAGGATCAGCCGAGTGGTTCTTGTGGGAGAACAACTCCATTTGGCTCACTAACTTCACACACCATCAGGCTTCCAAGCAGCTCTCAAGGAAACTCAGTTTTCACACTCTATGCTTAGTGCCCTTTGAGTGCATTATCTAGGAATGAACCTGGTAGAGCATCCCACACAAACGAATGCTCCACATGCGGGTTTCACATGCCACCAACTCCACATTCACAGGCAACTTCAGCGCAACAGCCGTTTTCAGATAGCCCTCAATGCAATGGCTCTAGACGCAAATATTGGTGTGAGAGCTAATTCAATCAAGGAAACACTGCATGTTGGTGAAGGGCATATGGAAGAAGGATCAGCCGAGTGGTTCTTGTGGGAGAACAACTCCATTTGGCTCACTAACTTCACACACCATCAGGCTTCCAAGCAGCTCTCAAGGAAACTCAGTTTTCACACTCTATGCTTAGTGCCCTTTGTATGGCTAGGACTGAAATGAACCTGGTAGAGCATCCCACACAAACGAATGCTCCACATGCGGGTTTCACATGCCACCAACTCCACATTCACAGGCAACTTCAGCGCCACAGCCGTTTTCAGATAGCCCTCAATGCAAAGGCTCTAGACGCAAATATTGGTGTGAGAGCTAATTCAATCAAGGAAACACTGCATGTTGGTGAAGGGCATATTGAAGAAGGATCAGCCGAGTGGTTCTTGGGGGAGAACAACTCCATTTGGCTCACTAACTTCACACACCATCAGGCTTCCAAGCAGCTCTCAAGGAAACTCAGTTTTCACACTCTATGCTTAGTGCCCTTTGAGTGCATTATCTAGGAATGAACCTGGTAGAGCATCCCACACAAACGAATGCTCCACATGCGGGTTTCACATGCCACCAACTCCACATTCACAGGCAACTTCAGCGCCACAGCCGTTTTCAGATAGCCCTCAATGCAAAGGCTCTAGACGCAAATATTGGTGTGAGAGCTAATTCAATCAAGGAAACACTGCATGTTGGTGAAGGGCATATTGAAGAAGGATCAGCCGAGTGGTTCTTGTGGGAGAACAACTCCATTTGGCTCACTAACTTCACACACCATCAGGCTTCCAAGCAGCTCTCAAGGAAACTCAGTTTTCACACTCTATGCTTAGTGCCCTTTGAGTGCATTATCTAGGAATGAACCTGGTAGAGCATCCCACACAAACGAATGCTCCACATGCGGGTTTCACATGCCACCAACTCCACATTCACAGGCAACTTCAGCGCAACAGCCGTTTTCAGATAGCCCTCAATGCAATGGCTCTAGACGCAAATATTGGTGTGAGAGCTAATTCAATCAAGGAAACACTGCATGTTGGTGAAGGGCATATGGAAGAAGGATCAGCCGAGTGGTTCTTGTGGGAGAACAACTCCATTTGGCTCACTAACTTCA